>NC_142620.1:24908344-25215016 GCF_059453375.1 Lepisosteus platostomus
CTCACAATGAATGCATTCTCATTCAATAACCTCTTTTACCAACAGGTGAGTGGGGTTGCCATTGGCACCAGAATGGGACCCAGCTATGCCAATATTTTTGTCAGCTGGGTAGAAGAATGCTTCTTCGCTTCCTACACTGGTTATGTCCCTGACCTCTACAACCGATACATTGATGACTGCGTCAGTGCCACCACATGCTCTAACGACCAGCTTGAGTGCTTTCTGCATCATTTCACCAACTTCCACCTGTCCCTCAAATATACGGTTAACATATCTTCCACTACTCTTGCATTTCTAGACATCAACTTCTCCATCAACTTCCCCCGACTCTCCACTTAGGTTTATTACAAACTCACGGATTCGCACAGCTACAGTATCTCCTGTATGTAGCTCATTTCACCCCAAACACATGTCGGAGAAAAGTCTTCACTCAGGTTAGGTGTGGTCAAGCAGAGACATTTATTCATGCGCATGGGGAGGATATAATCATGCAGATCAGAGAGCAGCCTCTCATACAGATCTGCGAGGCATTTTTCAAAGCCAACTTGTCACTATCTTATACACTTTAAAAAAGGTAAATGCTAAAATTCTTCCTCATTCCCCCTTTTATCCTTTTAAGGACAACTACACTCTTTTACGCTTCTATAACACACATTTCCAAAAATGCTTTATCTTCATCTTCACTTTCATAAGGTTGCAGCAGAGTTGGAGATATTTGGACAAGCATAAGATTAGTTACTTTGATAAAACATAGTGAACATAGTTTCTTTAAGCACACAACTAACAATAATGATAACCAAAATCACAATCCCATAGAAAATATGCTGCACTAGGGTAGCACCCCAGTGTCCAAATAAATTCTTCATCCAACTACAAATTCCCAAATCATCAGGATTATAGTTAAGATATTTCTTCTCAGCCAGGTTGTTGATATGTTCAGAACTGTCTGAAATATAGGTGCAACACTCAGAGCCTATCACAGCAGTGCCATATGATTCTGCACTGCATCAGTCCTCAGTGCCACCAATTCCACATTTATTGATCAAAGACCTTTGCTCTTCTCACTTGCCAATCTCTCCAATGAATCAGTTATGTTTATACTGTAGCTTCACGGGCCAGCTTTGCCACTCCATACGGCGAAAAGGCAATAGCAAAGAACCTTTCAGTTTCCACAATCTTCTTTTTCTGGCGAGCAGGTTTAGACTGGAAGGGTCTTTTTCTGTAACCTGATATGGGGCACCACATATCCTAAATAACACAATCCTGACCATCACTCGGGCAGCCAGTGCTCTCCGCAAATCCAAAAAGTACCGTGTAGGGATGGCTGAGGTGTGGATTCTTTAAAGCTAGTTAACATAAAGGTCTTGTTATCACCAGGACCATATCGGAATGTGACTTACTTATTATTGAGGCATCCTCTTTCTCTTTCATTACACTCATTAGTTCCTACAGCACAGGTAAATCCCTGTGGGCTGGAGCCCAGTATAATCTTAGGGGGTTTACAAGACAGGTCAACAGCTGGGTAATAACTCTTAGAAAATCAACATATTGTCCCCCTGCTTCAACTGCGCCACAATATGTGCCATTTTGCAGAACAGTTCTATCTGAAGTTGTAATATTTATCTTTGTTCCGTTCCTGCCAAACATCCTATTATGAACAAACAAAGCACAATAATAATTTGCATCTAGGGGAATCACTGCCAAGGGAAGCAGTTTCTGGGGCACCGCTGTGCAAACCCAACACGAACTCTGATTCTCTCTACTCGCATACAAATGTGACAGAGCTAAAAATATATTTATGCCACTCACTCCCTTATCGTGGGTGTGCTCATCAATTCTCAGTTTCTTTTCAGTCTGTACCTAATTCACGTCCCAATATCGTCTTCTTCTGGGCCTCTACTGCGGGCCTGCGGTGGCACGGGACTGGTGTCATCTGCTTCAGGGCCTCCTGATCTGGCCAGTGGTGGTTCCCAGGTCAGGGAACAGTTTAGGGTGCTTTTATTTGCAGTTTCATCTACCCCGATCCCACAGGATGGGAAAGCAAATTAAGCAGGCCAGAGCACAGATGAAAACTAAACACTGGAATTTGGGGTGATAGGGTTCTGATTCTCCGCCATTCCCTCCCTCCAGAGGTAGGTGGGCCTTCTTGCAGTGAGATGAGTGGATTCAAGTCATCTTGCTCTGGTATTTTACCGCAGTGTGGGTGGTGAGTAGTACCTGGTATGCGCCTTCTCACCTAGGTTGCAGTGTGTTCTTTCGTCGGTGGTCCTTGACAGACAAAATCACCCGGCTGAACGGAGTGACAGTCTTCGGTTGCTGGTTGCCGTCGTGGGACACCCACAGTCTCTAAGCAGTATTATAACAGCAACCAGAACCCACCCATGACTCCTGTTCCCTTTCATCAGTAGCTGCCTGCAGAGCAGCCACGCCACTTAAGGAAGGAGTCTGAGTGCGCTCCAACAAAACACTTTCTGATCTTCCTGTGGGCGCCTCGCACTTCACGACTGCAGTAGAAGCTGGTAAGAGTACAGCAGTCAGCAGATTTGAAATTAGACTCGTATGCTTGATAAGGGTGTCATTTGAAATAAGAAACCCTTGTTTCTTCCACAGAGTGCCAAAATCGTGCACTACGCCATAAGCATATAACGAGTCTGTAAAGATATTAAAAGATTTTTCTTTTTCTAAGCAACATGCATGGGTAGGAACAAACAATTCAGCTTGTTGAGCAGAGCAGGAGGGTGGCAATTTAGCAATGAATCGAATTGAATTTAAGTCATTTTTAATAACAATGAATAGTCACCTTCTTTCCTTCTGACAATTGTCCCTGCTTCTGCTTCCTGCTTCTATCATGTGTGTGTGTGTGTGTGGGGGGGATCCCTTTAGATCTCCCTTCAGATTTAAAAGGTTATTAATCATTTCTTCGGTGTTGCATCTTCCCAGTGTAGCTGATCTTTTTCTGCCTGGGTAAATTACAGATGCAGCTATTCAAAATGGGTGAGGTATTTCGCGGCATACCCCGTGGGCGTATCACGCAGTATCACGCGGTTAATCACGTCATTTGACGTCATGCCGGAAAGTATCCGGCATCACCTTGTAAAACCGCCAGGGGGAGCTTAACCTCTCATGTACAGCATTTGAGCTTTTAAATTTGAATTGTGTATTACAGCATATTAATCATCAGTCATTAAAATGTTGGTATACTTTATGAAAGCAAGATTGCTCAGTTGGACAAAAGTACACAACCTACCTTTATCAGAAATATTTATGCATCAAAGCCTTTACCGAAGATATTACTAATAATATTAATAATGAATGACTTTGGACAAGCTGTATACTCAAAGAATAATTTCTTTGGCACATTTGTACAAGCACTTGGAATCTGTCCAAGCCATACTTTGTCAGGCATTTTGTTTTACTTCAACGGGCATAAAAACTCCCTTGCTTTTAACACGGCGTTTCATAATTTCTAACTACGAAAATGATTTAAAATGCTACACTTATCATTCAACTAGAGCTCAAAATATCACAAGGATCCTCAAGAGCACAGCAAAGACTGTATTAAAAGATACTTGTATCAGATACATGAGAATCCAGGCTTTTTTATCAACGCTTTCTTTTCCGTATACCAGATATTATGGAACCACTTCAGAAGGGTGTCAGCCAGTCAGATTCCAGGAATCAGTACTTTAAAGGAAAAATAAAGTATTCCGTTTCTCCCTAAACATTTTAAGCATCGAAGTATTTAACTAACATGTGAAATAGCTTGTGAAAAAGTGGTGGTTTTAAGCTTTTCTACTAATATAATACGGAATCGCGTATCTAAAGAATTTAATAACGATATGATTATATTCGTGTACTGCGACAGGGCTGTGTAGGGCTGTTTCGCCTCTCTTCATGTGACTTCCCTTGTAGCCCACTGGTCTATGTGCCCGATTACCAACTCACGGGTTGTGTGTTCAAATCCAGCTGGTGCTGGACTTTTCTTTTAACAAACATTTCTTCGAAAAAATAGAATAGCAATATTATGGACAATCAATTGACTTTTATATTTCAAAATATCACAACATGATCGATTCCAAGTCATTTTTGATAACAATGAACAGTCACCTTCTTCCCTTCTGACAACGGTCCCTGCTTCTGCTTCCTGCTTCTATTGTGTGTGTGTGTGTAATAGAGTACATTTTTATAGACAAATGGAGGCTGGACAGTATGCGTTACAATATAAACATTTATATTGGTTTAAATCGTGTTTTGATTTAAATCGCAAACGCGTGTTTAATTATATGTGTTTTTTTAATCATAATTAGACTAATGCAACATAAATTGATACAGTATCTTTGTCTTCTAAGTATCTTAATAAACTTTCAGCATAGCTTTCTACCCGTTAAGATTTATTTTGGGATCAAACGTGGAAGGATTAGATTGTAATCGTTTTTATTTTTCAAATACGTTTTAGAAAAGTGTAATCTATACCTGCCCAGACTGTACGCCTTCCTAAACCCCGCCCTCACCACTTTCACTCCTGTCCTGCTCTTCCCCGCGCACCCCAGCCGGGCGCTCTTCGGCCTCTGCCCGGGACGAATGTATATTTTGATATTTACACCCGGCGCGGCACTGAGGGAGCGTCTGCATTTATAACTTAGTTTTTAAAATTAGACAAGCAATATGAAGCATCTCCTTTTACTTTTAAGTCCCTTAAATACATTGAGCACAGCTTTCTCACCACTTAAGATAACTTTATGATACCATCCTTACACAAAGCAGAAACTTTCCGATGACATACAGTACAAGTGGAAAGATTACAGATTTTAATCGTCTTTAATTTTGTTACGTTATACGTTTAAGGAACGTTTCATCTAAACAAACACCACAAAACTATTCTCGATTGTATTTCTGAATGTTATGTTACACCTACAGTAGTTCACTGCTTTAAATACATCGAATTAAGAAAGTTAGGTGTAGCACTTTAGATCTTTTTTTCTGAACCAGGGAAAATCTGATCATGTTTCTCTATAACAATAATAAAAAACTTTATTTTACATATCACCTTTAAAAGTGGCATCTCAAAGCAATACAGTAGATGAAAAAACAGTTAAAAGGGACCAAAGTAAATACCAGACAAACGCAAACGCTTTTTTAATAAAATGCTTTTATTCATTCAGCAGAGAGTGAGAGGGACATCCAGCAGAGAGAGACACACACACCAGTTTCCATTGACAAAAGTAATTGTTTTTTTTTCAATTCCTCTTGTCTAACAGGAATGTTTTGTTTGGGGACAGACTGTTAGACTAGAGGAAAAGAGCGCCTCCTTCTACGAAGCATTTCGTTGATCCGATCACGAATTCTTTTCCAGTCGCACGAAGTAAGGGTTGAGAATCTCCGATTCACCATGCTACTCATGGTTTCCCGGAAATTGCAAGGCAAGGCACTTTTGCCTCTGTACCCATCGAAATTTACAGACGTGGTCCACCCCCAGTAAATTTCAAAAGTCACAAGATTTCGAAACACAAGGGCGGAGTAGTGGTCGGCTCTTGCTTTCCTGTCTATGCCGATGCACTGCAAGTACAACCCCCCCTCCATCTCTTGAGTGATGGGTAACAGTTGGATATCTGGGAGAATTATTCGTCCCATTGGCGTCTGTGAATTCCTCTCTGTAAACAGTGCTTCCTGGGGGGAGATAGACGGCGGGGACAGCATCAACAAATTCCTGCGCGGTGGTGAGCGGAGAGGCCGGGATGGAGTGTCCTGAGGAGGTGTGTGCTCTGCGGGGGGCAGAGCTTCCGCCAGGCATTGCAACCTGTGCGACAGGGAGAGGCACTTTTCGGGAGACAGCTGCTCAACTGTTTGACTGCTGGAACATACTGTCTCCTTCCTCTGCATTTTCAGGAGTGTCTCTAGCCTCCCAATCCTCCCCGGTAATGCGTCGTACTGCTCCCGCTGCTGCCGAAAAGTCTCCACACAGGTGCTGCTTCTACAGGTTGGCACCCTGGCCAGTGGCCGAGAGCAGAGACCCACGGCCTGTGGCAAAATAACATAATTCATGTAAGAAATAAAGTCACACAGTAGTATTCATCAGTCGCGGAACAGATGTCAAAATAAACTTTTCTTTTTTTCCGTCTTACCGCTTTCTTTTTTACTGTCCTGGTGGTAGATTTCGAAGATCGTTTCGCCCGTGCGGTGTTTTCTTGAAGAACAGGCTACGAAGAAATAATTATAATTGAATTTAAAATTCAAAACGGCAATAATGCCTTGTAATACGCGCTGTAATCGCGTATTTCAGATGAAGTCTGCTGTATTTGCTTACCCTTCGCTCTTTGGAAGCTGGGGCTGCAGAAGCACCCCGTCTCTTCCCGTAAAGGGTCTTGGTCTCCATACTGTACTGTGGTCGCTGTAGTGCATGTTCACAGTTTTTTTTTTGTGATGGGAGCTCACCCAATCCCTTGGTGTATTTATGCTATATTCACATGTACGGCTAGAATGTTCATTATCTTCCAATGAAAGGCGGGTGCCTTTTGCCGAAGTCGGGAGACTGTTAAACCAACGCATTAGCACGTCAAAGCCCATTGAGGACCCGGGCGCAATAATTGTTTTGTCCCTTGATTTACTGATCTGCATTAATTATAGAAATCGAGTTCCTGCTCTTTGCAGACGACCTGGTCATACAGGAAATTAAAGTGCCCTTTTTCCATTCAGCGGGTGCCTGAGCCACTGTGTCCTATCTTCTGACAGTCGCTATTGTGAATGTCTGTAGAGTGTATCTTATTTTTAGTACTATATTTTTGTATTATATTCCCTATTAATCAAACTCTAAGAGTATGTATCGGCTTGTCCCCTCCTCCCGCCCCTCTCTGTGTACAGTGGAGCCTCCTGTCCAGCCAGCACATGTCCACAGACATTCACAATATCATATAAAAAAAAATAAAAAATGTTGAATCCTCGGCGGAACACATTCCATAAGAATCAGGTGTGATATCACCTTAAGGATGCGCAAAGAAATTTAAAATAGTCTTCTTTAGGTGTGAGGGTAGGAGTGGATCGCAGCAGGCATAATCGGCAAATTAGGAAAACAAAGAACTGGACAGGTGTGACATTTATCCAGAGAGCGAGTGATCAGAAACAGGAACAGCTGTTACACCCAGGTTTTACGCTCTCTCTCTGTTGAATGAATGAAAGCATTTTATTAAAAACGCGTTTGCGTTTGTCTGGGTATTTACTTTGTAATCTGTGGTTTACTTCTACTGTATTGTTTTGAGATGCCACTTTTAAAGGTGATATGTAAAATCAAGTTTTTTATTATTGTTATAGAGAAACATGATCAGATTTTCCCTGGTTCAGAAAAAAGACGATTAAAATCTGTAATCTTTGCACTTGTATGTCATCGGAAAATACAATCAGTTTCTGCTTTGTCAAAAAGTCAAAAAGGATGGTGTCAAAAAGTAATCTAAGTGGTGAGAAAGTTGTGCTCCTCAAAGCGCTTTACAGGATAAAAACAATAACAACAATAGTGGCTGGGCAAACGATTTTTTTATAGAAATACAAAATGAGATATAATGATGTGCATGAACAAAGTTATACTGCAATTTTCCTTAGATACGCGATTAGAAAAAAATATTTTTTTGAATCCCCGGCGGAACACATTCCATAAGAATCAGCGCTTTTATATATCCCCTTTAAACACATATATTTAAACACCCGTTTACGATTTAAATCAAAACGCGATTCAAATCAATATAAATGTTTATTTTGTAACGCATAGGTGACTATTCATTGTTATTAAAAAAACTTAAATTCGATCATGTTGTGATATTTAGAAATATAAATTTGTTTGGTGCAAGTGAGGTTTTATTTAATCTCTGACCAAGGGAAACGTTTAATTTTTTCAAAGAAATGTTTGTTAAAAAATAAAGTCATTGTTCCATGGGATTCAATCACAGACCGTGTGACATGGGAGTCAGGAACCTAACCCACAGCGCCACCGGCGCAGTCACATGCTGAGTGCTGAAAAAGCACTACAGAAACATTATCGACAGACAATGTACAGATTTCAGAAAGCTATAAAATAATGTAATTAGGCACAGAACAAGTTTACAGCACAGTACAATAATAAATGCTGACCATGACTTTAGAAGCATAAATTACCTTACACTCAATTTAAACACAAGCTGTCTTTAGCCCTCTAAGCTGGTTCATACAGAAATGTAGAGAACCAGTCTCAGAACACACAGCTTCATTAGCGAATACATATGCAGGACAACTGGAGAAGACGTTTTACAGTGGATGGATTTTTAGAAACATCCCATCAGTGACATCACTGAAGTCAACTCCTAGGTAACTGTCGTGTGGATAGTTTCACAAGAATCAGACAAAGGTTTAAGCATCGCTTGTTCTAGATAAAACTGCAAAAAAAAAAACAACAACCCATAATGTACTTCTTTGCGGCTCTGTTTGCCCAAATCATATATTCACAACGTGAAATTAGAAAATAATATTACGTAACCAAAATCCGCAATATGGAAACAGAACCTGTGTAATTGTTGACAGATGATGTACTCGTAACATTTTTACAAGACGAACTACAACATTTAAAAAAATGACTTTTATGTACTTGATATCTCTAATCAATCCACTGCACTGCATTAAAACAAAATGAAAACTAAAACGCCCTGGGCATACCGTTTCGCGCTTCTTATCAGTTGCTCAAAAGTAATTTGACCGTATGAAATGCATAATATAAACCTAGAAACATATACGTGAACAGTATTTACGTAGTATCGGTGTCAAGACATACCTCTCAAGTACTGTAAATCAAGTTAAAAATATCTCAAGACCGATTCTGGTCATAATGAAACCATGTTTTGTGTATGTTTTCTTTAAAGTACCGAGACCAGCCATATACTGTATGTTTATGTTCCAAAATTAATATCGTTTATGGCCTTCACACGCGTTGCAGTATGCTCCTATTCTTTTTATGCTCAGCTACTAAGATTTCCCTTCAGTGGTAAAATTCCATATGAATATTCAATACTACAACGGGCACAGTAAAGACGTTTACTGTAAATCTTTCTACGACAGACCAACGGACCACGAGTGCCCCTGTCGGTCAACCTATCACGTACCGCGGTACCCCGCGTCATCTTGCGTCACGATGCGCAACGCCGTAGCCAATTACCTCCGGTACGTGTCTGTACCGCGTACTTTGAATGGATGCATCTGTATATTTGAAAAATGAAAATATATTTTTACAAGATGTGAGGGAAAGTGCAACAACTTATTACAGTGTTAAATTTAATATTATTGATTTCTAATAGTTTATGCTAACACCTAACTTTCTTAATTAGATGTATTTAAAACAGTGAACTAAGTGTAACATAACATTCAGAAATACAATCGAAAATAGTTTTGTGGTGTTTGTATAGATGAAACGTTTCTAAAATGTATAACGTAACAAAAGTAAAGACGATTAAAATCTGTAATCCTTCCACTTGTATGTCATTAGAAAGTACAAGTTTCTGCTTTGTCTAAGGATGGTATCAAAAAGTAGTCTAAGTGGTGAGAAAGCTGTTCTTAATGATAATTAAGGGACTTAAAAGTAAAAAGAGATGCTTCATTTTGCTTGACTAATTAAAAAAATTAAGTTATAAATGCAGACGCGATTGGTGCATTAAGCGCTCCAGGCAGCAGACCTGAACTCCGCGCCTCCTCCCTCTCTCGGTGCCGCGCCAGGTCTAAATATCTAAATATCTAAACATATGTATCTATATACAGATGCAGCCATTCAAAATGCACGGTACAAACCCGCGGTACGGTAAACTACCCACAAGCCACCGCAGGGCAGCGCGGTAAGTGATTGGCTGGCCAAAATGACCGACAGGGGCACTTATGGTGCATTGGTTGGTAGTGAAAAGATTTAATAATTTAATATCTTTACTGTGCACATTTTAATCTGCTTAGTTTTGAATATTTATATGGAATTTTACCACTAAAGGGAAATGTAAGTAGCTGAGCATAAAAAGAAGAGGAGCATAACGCATCTGAGGGTCATAAACGATATTAATTTTAGAACATAAACATTACTGTATGTACGTAAACTGTAGTTTGTATGGCTGGTCTTGGTAGTTTAAAGAAAAAATACACACCAGTCTTTCATTTCTCCCTAAACATTTTAAGCATGAAAGTTTTATGAAACGGTTCCCAAATATGCGATTGCTGTATAGAATGAATTTTAATTTAAAAAAAATATTTAACACGAAAATTAAGCTGTTTACATCTTCCGCCTGAGAGCAGTCACCCGTTGCTACCCAATGCAGAAACACACCCACTAACTAGCAAAGAGAGGACATTAGCTAGCCAATATGATAAAGAAATAAATGATTATTTTGTTTATTTCTTTTGCACATTTATTTGAACATTTCCATCGATTGTACAAGCACTTGGAAACTGTCCAATCCCTAGTTCATCAGGCATTTTCTTTGACGCTGCGGGCATTCTCCCGGTCTGGCGCCGGTCTGTGTCTTCTAGGATATAATGCCAGCGAACTCTTGTTTTTATGTCCACTATAACAGACAATCTCCTTTGCTTTTAACTGAGCGTTTAATAATTTCCTAAAATGAAAATGATTTACTTTATTTCCCTCACGGGATCAATAAAAGTATCTATCATCTGTCTAAACTATGGGGCAGAATTCTGGGGTCTCCCCATACCAGAGATTACGGTAGGGCTTCAGAATGGTGATTGGCTGACACCATCTGACACCCCTCTGATTGGAGAAAAAAGACGTGCTGGTTTGCTATACATACTGTACCAGGAAGAGGATTTATTTCTATTCGAAACGTGTATTTTAAAAGTTTAAGAAGTAAAAACCTTACAGCGTACACAGATTTCTAAACTGATCAGGATTGTTATCTTTGTCTTATGCATAATAATGTTCACCACTCTGTCCAGCAAATTAATAATAAACGTTATTTTATATAGCGTTTTAAACAAATAAGTAATTAGATTGCTCATAAACCTAATCACTTATTCTACATAAACATTGTAATTGCTCTCTGAAAATGCCTTTTCTTTTTATTTAGGCTCAGATTTCAACTATAGATCATATTATTAATAACCATAATAACGACCAACCAACAAAAACAACCATATAAACATAATACCAACCAAAAACATAGATAACAACCACAATACAAAATCAAATATATCAAACCATTAAACTCTCTCAAATTCCTCCAATTATCATAATCCCGCCCCTTATGCAAAACCAAACCCTCCTCCCATCCCAGTTTATCCTCTTTATTATTAACAAAATCCACCTCAATTTTCAACATAAAGCATTACACAAAATCAATACCTCCACACTCCATACCCAACAACGATAATTCACAAACAGCCAGAACATGTAACTCCACATTTCCAAATAGACCTTATTTCCATAGCTCCACCCCTTATGCAAATCTAACGTCCCTCCCCTGTTCTCTCTCTCAGCTGGCGTTTGTAATCGTTTTTATTTTTAAATAAATTTTAGTAAAGTCATGTATTTTAAAAATCTTAAGATTTCTATATTTATGTCTTTATTTAGTGGTTTCATTAGTGACAAAGGCTAAACTTTCTTGGAAAAATGTATTTTATGTAAACCATGTTTGCTATTAATTCATTTAGGGCTAGAATATGTTCATTGTCTTCCAATGAAAGAAGGGTTCCTTTCGCGTAGTCGAGTTGACATTAGAAGCTTGCCACGCCCGGACTGTTACACCAACTCATTAACATGTTAAAGCGATTTCATTGAGGAGCCAAGCTTTCTTAACTAGTAAGTACTGTACTTACTGGGTTTTTGAGGGGGGGAGGTGTCTTTCGCTGGAAATCTCGCCCCCTTCTACTTTGAAAATACCTGTGAAACCGGTTTAATTCGCCACAGCCAGCACTCCCGCAGAGAAGGGGGTTGTACTTGCAGTGTATACAGTACACGTGTTATGCTCTTCGTTAATGTCTAAGCCGGAACACATCATTATATCTCATTTTGTATTTCTTTTAAAAAAAAATCGTTTGCCCAGCCTAACAGTATTGTTGTTATTGTTTTTAACCTGTAAAGCGCTTTGAGGAGCCACCTTTAAAGGCGCCATATACAATAAAGTTCATTATTATTACTATTGTTAATTTGCTGGACAGAGAGATGAACATTATTACACAGAAGACAAAGATAGTGATTTATGTTGCATTGTGCATTGTGCTGCTGTAATACAGTTTTAAATAATTAAAAGTCTAAACAGTATCAGCTTTATTTATGGGTTTTAAATAAAGGCGATTTAAACTTGATTTAAATCAATATAAATGTTTATATTGTAACGCATAGGTGACTATTCATTGTTATTAAAATGACTTAAATTCGATCATGTAGTGATATTTAGAAATATGCATTTGTTTGGTGTGAGTGAAGTTTTATTTAATCTCTGAGCCATACTGATTCTTATGGAAGTTTCCACCAGGGAGTAAAAAAAAACACACTATGGTATTCTCTCCGATGCAGTGCAGTTAAAATCATATCTCTGATGCTGTTCCTAAATGAATATTGTTTATGACCATCAGACGCTTTATGCTCCTTTTCTTTTTTCCAGTGGATTGAACAGGGAGAGGCATTTCATGATGTACTTTTCACTGATGAAACAACAGTGGCTCTGGAACAATTTTCAACCATGTCGTTTTATAAAAAGGGGAGATATGTATGCGTTACTGAAGCTAAAAGTTAAGCCTTTGTCACTAATGTAACCACTAAATAAAGACATATAGAAATCCCTACGTTACAGACTGTATATGGCTGGTATTGGTAGTTCAAAGAAAAAATACACACCAGTATTCCACTTTCTCCCTAAACATTTTAAGCATCAGAGTCTTACATGTGGTTATTTCGGAAACGTTTGTACGTGCTCCTTCTGACCATGTTACTGTTTCCTGTTACTGACCATATTAAGTTTAAGTGCCTGTGGGCACTTTTCCTGTCTGTGTGGGGTGGAGCGTCTTTCATTAGAAGGTTAGTCTATTCTACTCTGAGATTGTAGAGGGGCTGGAAAGTGCCCGCAGTCATTTAATTAGGATTAAAATTCGCACTGATTCCCTTGCGAAGATACAGACATAGGAATATTCGTGCGTGGTCAAAAAAATGGCATGAAAACGACAAAGTGAAGGCTGTGAAAACATTCACAATGTACTTTATAAACAAAGCAAGTGTTCTCACAACTCTAGGAGGTTTTGTGAAAATGCTACAGGCATGCCAAAATCGTTTTTTTTTAATTCAAGGTGACTTTACCGCGGTTTTCATTTTCAGATTGTGAATCAAAAAAGGCATTTAATTAAACACACGATTGCGATTTTAATCAATTACTGTATTGATTGAAACACACATCTATTGAGATAACAATGCACCGCCCACTGAGTGGAATGTTCTAATTTGTTCTCAAGTGTAAAAAGAGGTGATAATTCTTAATAATTCCGTGTCGCATTAACTAACCTCTTCAGGTTATTCCGGCAGACAGTACATTAATATAATTATGTCGTTATTAATTTGTTTAGATACGCAATTCCATATTATATTCCCTGTAAATCAAATTCTAAAAGTATGCATTTGTTAGATAACAAGCGAATTCACAGAAAAGGTTAAAAGACTATCACTTTTCACAAAGTATATAATCCTAATATGGTCAGAAGGAGCACGTAAAAATGTTTCCCAAATAACAACATGTAAGACTTTGATGCTTAAAATGTTTAGGGAGAAATGGAATACTGGTGTGTATTTTTTCTTTAAACTACCAAGACCAGCAATATACAGTACAGTTTACATCCAGTAATATGTTTATGTTCCTAAAATAATATCGCTTATGAGCATGTGAAAGGCATGGTGAATCGGAGATTCTCAAGAATTACTTTGTATGATTGGACACAAATGCGTGATCGGATCAACTTAATGCTGTGGAGTTACTTTTTGTCAATGAAAAAATAAACTCTTTTCGTTTACAAAGACGGTTACAAAGAATGTGGACCAGGGTAATACTTTGAGCTTACAGCTTGTCCAAGGTCATTCATTATTAATACTATTAGTAATATCTCCGGTAAAGACTTTGATGCATTAAATATTCCTGCATAATTAAAATATTTATGATAAAGGTGGTAGGTTGTGTACTTTTGTCCAACAAAACAATCTTGCTTTTAGAAAATATACCCCCTTTTTAATGTTTAATGATTAACATGCTGTAATACACTGTTTAAATTTAAAAGTCTAAAGAGTATACAACTTAATTGAATAAAGACTTTCCCTCAGCAGTGATCGGGATTCGAAACCAACATTTTCTGGTGACTGCTCAAATGCTGTACAGGAGAGGTTAACCTTTATTAGCTCCACCTGACGGTTTTACAAGGTGATTCCGGATACTATTAACATAATCTAATTTGTATACGGTATGATGATTTGAATGGCTGCATCTGTAGCAGGTAGTGTGCAGCTTTTTAGTATAGATTACACTTTTCTAAAATGTATTTAAAAAATAAAAATGATTAAAATCTAATCTTTCCACGTTTGATCCCTAAATACCTAGAAAAATAAATCTAAACGGGGAGAAAACTATGCTGAAAGTTTATTAAGATACTTAGAAGACAAAGATAACAATTTATGTTGCATTTGTCTGATTGTGAATAAAAAAATACATATAATTAAACACGCGTTTGTGATTTAAATCAAAACGCGATTTAAATCAATATAAATGTTTATATTGTAACGCATACTGTACAGCCTCCATTTCTCCATAAAAATTTAAAAGATCATTTGTGCAGCCTAAGAGCGGGGGTCTACTCTCAGTGACAGCTGACAATCCTCCATACACTCAAATGAAAAATTAATAATGCCAATGTAAATGTCGTATTTACAATTTGTTGATAATAGAAATGTTAAGTTCGCTAAAGCTTTGTGATACAGATGCAGCCATTCAAAGTGCGCGATACAGACACGTACCAGAGGTAATTGGCTACGCAAGATGACGCAGGGTACCGCGGTACGTGATTGGTTGACCAACAGGGGCACTCGTGGTCTGTTGGTCTGTCGTAGAAAGATTTACAGTAAACGTCTTTACTGTGCCCATTGTAGTATTGAATGTTCATATGGAATTTTACCACTGAAGGGAAATCTTAGTAGCTGAGCATAAAAAAATAGGAGCATACTGCAACGCGTGTGAAGGCCATAAACGATATTAATTTTGGAACATAAACATACAGTATATGGCTGGTCTCGGTACTTTAAAGAAAACATACACGAAACATGGTTTCATTATGACCAGAATATGTCTTGAGATATTTTTAACTTGATTTACAGTATTTGAGAGGTATGTCTTGACACCGATACTACGTAAATACTGCTCACATATATGTTTCTAGGTTTATATTATGCATTTCATACGGTCAAATTACTTTTGAGCAACTGATAAGAAGCGCGAAACGGTATGCCCAGGGCGTTTTAGTTTTCGTTTTGTTTTAATGCAGTGCAGTGGATTGATTAGAGATATCAAGTACATACAAGTCATTTTTTACATGTTGTAGTTCGTCTTGTAAAAATGTTACGAGTACATCATCTGTCAACAATTACACAGGTTCTGTTTCCATATTGCGGATTTTGGTTACGTAATATTATTTTCTTATTTCACATTGTGAATATATGATTTGGACAAACAGAGACGCAAAGAAGTACATTATGGTTTGTTTTTTTTTGCAGTTTTATCTAGAACAAGCGATGCTTAAACCTTTGTCTGATTCTTGTGAAACTATCCACAAGACAGTTACCTAGGAGTTGACTTCAGTGATGTCACTGATGGGATGTTTCTAAAAATCCATCCACTGTAAAACGTCTTCTCCAGTTGTCCTGCATATGTATTCGCTAATGAAGCTGTGTGTTCTGAGCCTGGTTCTCTACATTTCTATATGAACCAGCTTAGAGGGCTAAAGACAGCTTGTGTTTAAATTGAGTGTAAGGTAATTTATGCTTCTAAAGTCATGGTCAGCATTTATTATTGTACTGTGCTGTAAACTTGTTCTTTGCCTAATTACATTATTTTATAGCTTTCTCAAATCTGTACATTGTCTGTCGATAATGTTTCTGTAGTGCTTTTTCAGCACTCACCATGTGACCGCGCCAGTGGAGCTGTGGGTTAGGCTCCTGACTCCCATGTCACATGGTCTGTGATCGAATCGCATGGAACTATGACTTTATTTTTTAACAATTTTTTAACAATAAGTCATTTTAATAACAATGAATAGTCACCTAGGCGTTACAATATAAACATTTACAGATGCAGCAATTCAAAGTGCATGGTACAGACACATACCGCAGGTAATTGGCTGCGGTGTCGCGTATCATGACGCAAGATGACGCTGGGTACCGTGGTACGTGATTGGTTGACCGACAGGGGCACTGGTGGTCCATTGGTCTGTCGTAGAAAGACTTACTGTAAACGTCTTTACTGTGCCCGTTGTAGATATTGAATTTTACCACTGAAGGGAAATCTTAGTAGCTGAGCATAAAAAGAATAGGAGCATACTGTAACGCGTGTGAAAGCCATAAATGATATTAATTTTGGAACATAAACATACAGTATATAGCTTGTCTTGGTACTTTAAAGAAAAAAATACACACCAGTATTCCATTTCTCCCTAAACATTTTAAGCTTTGAAGTCTTTAACTAACGTGATACCGGAGTCAACAAGCATACTTTTAGAATTTGATTAATAGGGAATATAATATGGAATCGCGTATCTAAAGAATTTAATAACGGTATGATTATATTCGTGTACTGCGACAGGGCTGTGTAGGGCTGTTTCGCCTCCCTGTTCATGCGAACTGTCTTGTAGCCTACTGGTCTACGTGCCTGATTAATAACTGGCAGGTTGTGTGTTCGAATCCAGCTGATGCTGGACTTTTCTTTTAACAAACATTTCTTAGAAAAAATAGAATAGCGATATTATGGACAATCAATTGACTTTTATATTTCAAAATATCACAACATGATCGATTTTAAGTCATTTTTGATAACAATGAATAGTCACCTTCTTCCCTTCTGACAACGGTCCCTGCTTCTGCTTCCTGCTTCTATTGTGTGTGTGTGTGCAACAGAGTAAATTTTTATAGAGAAATGGAGGCTGGACAGTATGCGTTACAATATAAACATTTATATTGATTTAAATCGTGTTCTGATTTAAATCGCAAACGCGTGTTTAATTATGTGTTTTTTAATCATAATCAGGCTAATGCATTTCTACATTTTCTGTATGAACCAGCTTAGAGGTTCATACAGAAAGACAGCTTGTGTTTAAATTGAGTGTAAGGTAATTTATGCTTCTAAAGTCATGGTCAGTATTATTGTACTGTGCTGTACTGTGTCACATTATTTTATAGCGTTTTTATTGCGTTATTAAATCCGGTGGCGCTGTGTTAGTTTCCTGACTCACATTATTTAAACTGCGACACTGATCATTCATCTCTAAATAAACTTTATTTTATATAGCGTTTTAAGCGAATAGGTAATTAGATTGCTCATAAACCTAATCGCTTTTTCTACATAAACACAGCGTGATTGCTCTCTGAAAATGCTTTCCCTTTATATTTAGGCTCAGATTTCAACTATAGATCGTATTATTATAAACTTTCTTGGAAAAATGTATTTTATGTAAACCATGTTTGCTATTAATTCATTTAGGGCTAAAATACGTTCATTGTCTTCCAATCGAGTCGAGTTGACATTGGAAGCTTGCCACTCCCGGACTGTTAAACCAACGCATTAGCATGTTAAAGCGATTCTATTGAGGGAGGAGCCCAGCTACCACTTAACACTGTACTTCCTACTTTAAAAATACCTGTGAAACCGGTTTAAATCGTCACAGCCAGCACTCTGGCAGAGAGGGGGTTGAGTAAAGTGGAAGCAGGCGAGATTTCCAGTGAAAGACACCTCCCCCCCCCCCCTCAAAAACCCAGTAAGCAGTAATGCTTTAAGTTGAAAATCGAGGTAGATTTTGAGGATGATAAAGAGGATAAACTGGGATGGGAGGAGAGTGTGGTTTTGCATAAGGGGCGGGATTATGATAATTGGAGGAATTTGCGAGAGTATAATGGTTTGATATATTTGATTTTGTATTGTGGTCGTTATCTATGTTTTTGGTTGGTATTATGTTTATATGGTTGTTTTTGTTGGTTGGTTGTTATTATGGTTATTAATAATACGATCTATACTTGAAATCTGAGCCTAAATAAAAAGAAAAAGCAAGTGATTAGGTTTATGAGCAATCTAATTACTTATTCGTTTAAAACGCTATATAAAATAAAGTTTATTATTAATTTGCTAGACAGAGCGGTGAACATTATTATGCATAAGACAAAGATAACAAAATCTGTGTACACTGTAAGGTTTTTACTTCTTAAACTTTTAAAATACACGTTTCGAACAGAAAGAATTCCTCTTCCTGGTACAGTACTGTATGTATAGCAAACCAGCACGTCTTTTTTCTCCAATCAGAGGGGTGTCAGAATGTGTCAGCCAATCACCATTCTGAAGCCCTACCATAATCTCTGGTATGGGGAGACCCCAGAATTCTGTCCCATAGTTTAGACAGATGATAGATACTTTTATTGATCCCGTGAGGGAAATAAAGTAAATCATTTTCATTTTAGGAAATTATTAAATGCTCGGTTAAAAGCAAAGGAGATTGTCTGCTATAGTGGACATAAAAACAAGAGTTGGCTGGCATTATATCCTAGAAGACACAGACCAGGAGAATGCCCGCAGCGTAAAAGAAAATGCCAGATGAACTGGGCGTTTGCCCAGCGTAGTTATAGTGGACATAAAAACAAGAGTTCGCTGGCATTATATAATTATACAAATTACACAAATATAATGATATCTTATTAATTTCTTGAGATACGCGATTCTTTTAATACAGTCTTTGCTGTGCTCTAGAGGATCCTTGTGATATTTCGAGCTCTGGTTGAATGATAAGTGTCGCAGTTTAAATCATTTTCGTAGTTAGAAATTATGGAACGCTCTGTTAAAAGCAAGGGAGTTTTTATGTCTGTTGCAGTTCTTTTGCAACATGAATATAATTATATCGTAATTAATTTCTTGAGATACGCAATTCCATATTATATTCCCTTTTAATCAAATTCTAAAAGTATGCTTGTTGACTCCGGTATCACGTTAGTTAAAGACTTCGATGCTTAAAATGTTTAGGGAGAAATGGAATACTGGTGTGTATGTTTTCTTTAAAGTACCGAGACCAGCCATATACTGTATGTTTAAGTTCCAAAATTAATATCGTTTATGGACTTCACACGCGTTGCAGTATGCTCCTATTCTTTTTATGCTCAGGCACTAAGATTTCCCTTCTGCTTCCCTTCTGCTTTGTGTAAGGATGGTATCAAAAGCAATCTTAAGTGGTGAGAAAGCTGTGCTCAATGTATTTAAGGGACTTAAAAGTAAAAGGAGATGCTTCATATTGCTTGACTAATTTTAAAAACTAAGTTATAAATGCAGACGCTCCCTTGGTGCGCTGCTCTGGTACGCCGACTCTTACACAGTGCCTGTCGGCCGTAAGCATTACAATATACATACCCAACACTGCTTGTACCCATCTGTCATGCAAATAAAACACCTTGAATTGAATTGAATTGAGGGGAGAGGGGGGGAATACTAAAGCCAATACTGGCTCAATACCCTCAATGGGCTTTGACGTGCTAATGCGTTGGTTTAACAGTCCGGGTGTGGCAAGCTTCCAATGTCAACTCAACTCGATTGGAAGACAATGAACGTATTTTAGCCCTAAATGAATTAATAGCAAACATGGTTTACATAAAATACATTTTTCCAAAAAAAGTTTATAATAATACGATCTATAGTTGAAATCTGAGCCTAAATATAAAGGAAAAGCATTTTCAGAGAGCAATCACGCTGTGTTTATGTAGAAAAAGCGATTAGGTTTATGAGCAATCTAATTACCTATTCGCTTAAAACGCTATATAAAATAAAGTTTATTTAGAGATGAATGATCAGTGTCGCAGTTTAAATAATTTTCGTAGGAGGGCTTGGACAGATTCCAAGTGCATTTTTGCCATTTACATTGGATTGTCCAATGTTCTGTTGTAATACAGGCTAGAATACAGTTAGTCTAAGCTTTATCAGCTTATTTAAAATAAATTTTTTGAATCCCCGGCGGAACACACTCCATAGGAATCAGCGCCTTTATACAGTATATCGCCTTTAAACACATATATTTAAACACGTGTTTACGATTTAAATCAAAACGCGATTCAAATCAATATAAATGTATATTTTGTAACACATAGGTGACTATTCATTGTTATTAAAAAGACTTAAATTCGATCATGTTGTGATATTTAGAAATATAAATTTGTTTGGTGCGAGTGAGGTTTTATTTAATCTCTGACCAAGGGAAACGTTACATTTTTTCAAAGAAATGTTTGTTAAAAAAAGTCATAGTTCCATGGGATTCAATCACAGACCATGTGACATGGGAGTCAGGAAACTAACGCACAGCGCCACCGGATTTAATAACGCAATAAAAACGCTATAAAATAATGTGACTAGGCACAGAAAAAGTTTACAGCACAGTACAATAAATGCTGACCATGACTTTAGAAGCATAAATTACCTTACACTCAATTTAAACACAAGCTGTCTTTCTGTATGAACCTCTAAGCTGGTTCATAAAATCAATATAAATGTTTATATTGTAACGCATACTGTTCAGCCTCCATTTCTCTATAAAACTTTACTCTATTGCACACACACACACAATAGAAGCAGGAACCGCTGTCAGAAGGGAAGAAGGTGACTATTCATTGTTATCAAAAATGACTTAAAATCGATCATGTTGTGATATTTTGAAATATAAAAGTCAATTGATTGTCCATAATATCGCTATTCTATTTTTTCGACGAAATGTTTGTTAAAAGAAAAGCCCAGCACCAGCTGGATTCAAACACACAAACTGCCAGTTATTAGTCAGGTATGTAGACCAGTAGGCTACAAGACAGCTCGCGTGAACAGGGAGGCGAAACAGCCCTACACAGCCCTGTCGCAGTACACGAATATAATCATACCGTTATTAAATTCTTTAGATACGCGATTCCATATTATATTGGCAGAAAAGCTTAAAACTACCACTTTTTCACACGCTATTTCACATGATAGTTAAATACTTCGATGCTTAAAATCGTTAGGGAGAAATGGAATACCTGTGTGTATTTTTCCTTTAAAGTACCGATTCCTGGAATCTGACTGGCTGACACCCTTCTGAAGTGGTTCCATAAAATCTGGTATACGGAAAAGAAAGCGTTGATAAATACAAGTGTCTTTTAATACACTCTTTGCTGTGCTCTTGAGGATCCTTGTGATATTTTGAGCTCTAGTTGAATGATGTGTCGCATTTTAAATCATTTTCGTAGTTAGAAATTATGAAACGCCCTGTTAAAAGCAAGGAAGTTTTTATGCCTGTTGAAGTAAAACAAAATGCCTGACAAAGTATGGCTTGGACAGATTCCAAGTGCTTGTACAAATGTGCTAAAGAAATTATACTTTGAGTATACAGCTTGTCCAAAGCCATCCATTATTAATACTATTAGTAATATCTTCAGTAAAGGCTTTGATGCATAAATATTTCTGATAAAGGTAGGTTGTGTACTTTTGTCCAACTGAGCAATCTTGCTTTCATAAAATATACCAACATTTTAATGACTGATGATTAACATGCTGTAATACACAGTTCAAAATTAAAGGCTCAAATGCTGTACATGAGAGGTTAAGCTCCCCCTGGCGGTTTTACAGGGTGACGCCGGATAGTTTCCGGCAGAGCGTCAAATGACGCGCAATAACCACGCGATACCGCGTGATACCTCACCCATTTTGAATGGCTGCATCTGTATATTGATTTAAATCGCGTTTTGATTTAAATCGCAAACACGGGTTTAAATATATGTGTTTTTTGATTCACAATCAGACAAATGCAACATAAATTGATATCTTTGTCTTCTAAGTATCTTAATAAACTTTCAGCATAGCTTTCTCCCCATTTAGATTTATTTTTCTTGGGAACTTGGGATCAAACGTGGAAAGATTAGATTGTAATCATTTTTATTTTTTAAATACATTTTAGAAAAGTGTCATCTATACTAAAAAGCTGTACACCACCTGCTATAAAGATACATATTGTAATACTTTCGGGTTCGGATAGGACAGACACAAGAATTCAGACTTGCAGAGTTAAAGCAAGTTAAAACCTTGATTTTATATATCACCTTTAAAAGTGGCATCTCAAAGCAAAGTAAATACCCAACACTAATTGTACCCATCTGTCTTGCTAATAAAGCACCTTGAATTGAATTGAATTGAGAGAGAGAGAGAGAGAGAGAGAGAGAGAGGGGGGGGGGAGGGCGAGCGAGAGAGTACAGCCAGGACAGACAGGCATCGCGTATCTAAGGAAATAGCAGTATTACTTTGTTCATGCACAAACAGTGGCATGTTACATTATTAATTTGGGTGTCTCCTCTTGCCAGAAAGCTCTAAATTGCATTTTGAGTGCGGTTTTTGACTTTTTTTTAATTGCAACCCATAAATAAAGCTGATACTGTTTAGAGTTTTAATTATTTTAAACTGTATTACAGCAGCACAATGCACAATGCAACATAAATTGCAAAAATGCACTTGGAATCTGTCCAAGCCCTACTTTGTCAGGTATTTTCTTTTACTGTAACGGACATAAAAACTCCCTTGCTTTTAACTGAGCGTTTCATAATTTCTAACTACGAAAATTATTTAAACTGCGACATTTATCATTCAACCAGAGCTCGAAATATCACAAGTGACAAACTAGTATACTTTAGATCTTTTTTCTGAACCGGGGAATATCTGATCATGTTTCTCTATAACAATAATAAAAAACATTATTTTACATATCACCTTTATGTGATATCATCTTAAGGACAGCACATTCAAGGGTTAATTGCACAATGGACCGCGCAAAGAAATCTAAAATAGTCTTGTTTAGGTGTAAGTGCAGGAGTGGATCGCAGCTGGCATAATCAGGAAATTAGGAAAATAAAGAACAGGACAGGTGAGACGTGTATCCATAGAGCGAGTGATCAGAAAAAGGAACAGCTGTTACGCCACGTTTTACGCTCTCTCTCTGCTGAATGAATAAAAGCATTTTATTAAAAACGCGTTTGCGTTTGTCTGGGTATTTACTTTGTAATCTGTGGTTTACATCTACTGTATTGCTTTGAGATGACACTTTTAAAGGTGATATGTAAAATAAAGTTTTTTATTATTGTTATAGAGAAACATGATCAGATTTTCCCTGGTTCAGAAAAAAAGATCTGAAGCGCTTACACTTAACTTTCTTAATTCGATGTATTTAAAACAGTGAACTACTGTAGGTGTAACATAACATTCAGAAATACAATCGAGAATAGTTTTGTGGTGTTTGTATAGATGAAACGTTCCTAAAAGGTATAACGTAACAAAATTAAAGATTATTAAAATCTGTAATCTTTCCACTTGTATGTCATCGGAAAATACATGAATTTTCTGCTTTGTGTAAGGATGGTATCAAAAAGTAATCTAATCGGTGAGAAAGCTGTGCTCAATGATAATTAAGGGACTTAATTAAGTAAAAGGAGATGCTTCATATTGCTTGACTAATTTTAAAAACTAAGTTATAAATGCAGACGCTCTCTCTTAATATCTAATATCTTTTAGATTTTTATAGAGAAAAAGAGGCTGTATAGTATGCATTACAATATAAACATTTACTGTCAACCTTTAAATCAACAATTGATTTAAAGACGATCTGTCAAAGCGCAATGAATCCTTATGATTCTTATGGACTCCCAGTCCTGCCAGGGATTAAAAAATAACATGGAATCGCATATCTAAAAAAACAACAGTATACAGTAACTATGTTCATGCACAAACAATAGCATGTTTCATTATTAAGTTGGGGGTCTTCTCTTGCCAGAAAACGCTAAATTGCATTTTGCCTCAACACTCCATACTCAACAACGATAATTCGCAAACAGCCAGAACATGTAACTCCACATTCCCAAATAGACCTCATTTCCATAGCCCTGCCCCTTATGCAAAACAAACATCCCTCCCCTGTTCTCTCTCTCCGCTGGCGTTTGTAATCGTTTTTATTTTCAAATAAATTTTAGCAAAGTCATGTATTTTAAAAATCCTAAGATTTCTTTATTTATGTCTTTATTTAGTGGTTTCATTAGTGACAAAGCCTAAACTTTCTTGGAAAACAAACATGGTTAACATAAAAGACATTTTTCCAATAGCATACTTCGAAGCTTACAATGTTTAGGGAGAAATGGAATACTGGTGTGTATTTTTTTCTTTAAAGTACCAAGACCAGCCATATACTGTATGTTTACGTTCCAAAATTAATATCGTTTATGGCCTTCACACGCGTTACAGTATGCTCCTATTCTTTTTATGCTCAGCTACTAAGATTTCCCTTCAGTGGTAAAATTCAATATCTACAACGGGCACAGTAAAGACGTTTACAGTAAGTCTTTCTACGACAGACCAACGGACCACGAGTGCCCCTGTCGGTCAACCAATCACGTACCGCGTGTCATCATACCTGCGGTATCTGTACTGCGGTGTCTGTACCGCGCACTTTGAATGGCTGCATCTGTACGTTGCATTGTGCATTGTGCTGCTGTAATACAGTTTTAAATAATTAAAAGTCTAAACAGTGTAACGTTGCCATAGCCAAAATGTAATGTAGTGGCTCTCTGAAGGCACCAGTTCTGTAGGGTTTGGGCATTTACTGGGACAATTATTAATTGTAGCAGTAAATCATTAAGTTGATTCTTTTGATGGCTTTAGAATCCAACCATGCGACATAACTCAAACAACGCACACACACAGGTACTAATGCACGAGGATACATTTATTAATACATAGAATATGCATGTAAAACTAACAGATCTTATCGAGAGGGTTATCAGAATACAAAAGATATATATTCAATCAGTTACGAAGTGTTACACATATCAAGAGGACATACGTTCAGTATATCATTCATTTAGACCGTTTCGTAAATGCACTTGGTTATAACTTCTACATTAGATATTCAAAACAAGTACATAACTCTTAGGAATTAAATTGATATCAACTGGTTGGGATAACAATTGAATTCTCGAGCTGTAATGCATTGAAGTTGAATACTCATCCAATCTCTGGGGATTCAGATCTCCTGCAGGCACAAAGAAACAGTTGCAGGCTGTTGCTGTCCAATCCGCGCTCTCTGGCTCGGTGCCAGGCTGTGCTGTACGGCTTGCGACGGTGCGCTGCAGATGCTGCTGACCGGCTAGTTAGTGTTGGCTTTTACTAGCAAAGTTTGTGCACAGGAGAAAAGATGACTGTGGGTCCCAGCAAGTCAGGAAGAGGACCGGTTCGTTCCTGATGAAGAGCTAGTTCTGAATAGTGATTCAGCTGTCCACAGTTCTGACCTGTTCACGAGACCTGCTGCTGGTGCTAGCCTCGGGTGGATCCTCTGGTTACTCTCTGGCAACCTCCGCTCTAGACTCTTAGAACAGAGGAAAGTTCTGGCACTCGGACACACTGGCCGTTCCGTGGTTGTCCGGGCTGAGTCTCAGGATGGTCAGGAGGCGCACTGCGAGAATGTCCTGCCCTTGGGAGCCTTTCTGCTCCTGGGCCGTCCTGCCCTGGAATTCTCCTTTGAATTCCCTTTAGAATTGTCCGAAATAGTCTCTTAGCCTCTGTGTTGCCTGTTTTTACCTGGAGGAACTTCAGCTCGTTCATTGGCTGAAAGTTTCCTGAGCATCAGAGTCCCATGTGGGTTACTCTGCCCTACCAGTTCCTGATTGGTTGATCAAGGTGAGATATGAGTCACTTACTCCTGACACCTGACAGCGAATACATATGCAGGACAACTGGAGAAGACGTTTTACAGTGGATGGATTTTTAGAAACATCCCATCAGTGACATCACTGAAGTCAACTCCTAGGTAACTGTCGTGTGGATAGTTTCACAAGAATCAGACAAAGGTTTAAGCATCGCTTGTTCTAGATAAAACTGCAAAAAAAAAACAACAATCCATAATGTACTTCTTTGCGTCTCTGTTTGCCCAAATCATATATTCACAACGTGAAATTAGAAAATAATATTACGTAACCAAAATCCGCAATATGGAAACAGAACCTGTGTAATTGTTGACAGATGATGTACTCGTAACATTTTTACAAGACGAACTACAACATGTAAAAAATGACTTGTATGTTCTTGATATCTCTAATCAATCCACTGGACTGCATTAAAACAAAATGAAAACTAAAACGCCCTGGGCATACCGTTTCGCGCTTCTTATCAGTTGCTCAAAAGTAATTTGACCGTATGAAATGCATAATATAAACCTAGAAACATATACGTGAGCAGTATTTACGTAGTATCGGTGTCAAGACATACCTCTCAAATACTGTAAATGAAGTTAAAAATATCTCAAGACGTATTCTGGTCATAATGAAACCATGTTTCGTGTATGTTTTCTTTAAATTACCGAGACCAGCCATATACTGTATGTTTATGTTCCAAAATTAATATCGTTTACAGTATGCTCCTATTCTTTTTATGTTCAGTTACTAAGATTTCCCTTCAGTGGTAAAATTCCATATAATTATTCAATACTTAAACGGGCACAGTAAAGACGTTAAATATACATATACATACTGTATACAGTACAGTTTGCATACAGTAATATGTTTATGTTCCTAAATCAATCTCTTTTATGAGCATGTGAAAGGCATGGTGAATCGATTCTCAAAAATGTACTGTACTTTGCATTGGAAACAAATGCATGATTGCGAAATGCTGTGGTGTTACTTTTACAAAGACAGTCAATGAAAAAAAGAATGTGGACCAGGGCAATACTTTGAGTTTACAGCTTGTCCAAGGTCATTCATTATTAATACTATTAGTAATATCTTCATTAAAGACTTTGATTGCGACAGCTCAAACATGAGAGGTTGAGCTTTATTAGCTCCACCTTGCAGAAATTCCGGATACTATTATTTTACTTGCGGTATTATAGGAAACTTTATGGTAACTTGCGGTAGACTGCGTTAAGTGCACCACAAAATAATGCGGTTTCACCCGCTTGTTTTGAATGGCTGCATCTGTATGTTCTCCAAGCATGTTACCAAGCAAGATATTTCCAGATCATTTGCATTTTTGTATTTGTAACTGAAAGTATGTTTTGTTATTATTAAGCAAAAATGTTCAAAATGTTCAAACTGTTGCACAATAAGCTGTATTTTGACAGGTGGCTCAAAACCTGTTACTTCTATGAGCCTTACTGAAATTTTCCCTTAGTCCTTTCAGTATCCAGACTATTGTACTAGTCATGGGGTTGCCACATTAAACTCTTCAAAGTTCCGACTATATAGACTCAGTTATATCACTCTTTGATTATAATGGAGAAATATGAACTGTTCTTATGAAAAAGCAATTCTTGTAGTCATTATTTTCTAAAACTAAAACTTTGGTACAGGAAGCTGTTAGCTGAGAGACTAAGGAAAGAATCCTTTACATGTAGTTGACAATGAAAATGTGAATATGAAAATGTAATTAAATAAATCAAGACTGCTAATTAGAGAATACTGGCACAATATTGGACCCCAGTAAACATTTAAAACACTGTTTTATGAAAGTGAAATGGTGATTGTGAGCCATCAGCCAATGTGAACTGGACTGCTGTTGTGGAATGATAGACTGACTAGCCTAAATAAAGGTCATTGATCTCTACTTGCAAGATCATTTGTAAAATAAAAAATAATAAAGTAAAATATAGAAATAAACCAGTAAATAATAAAAAAAAAATTTGCAAGCCAAAATTAAAATCAAAATTAAAAACAAAAAATTATCATAAAGGAAATAATATACTTGTTAAAGCAATATTAAGAGAATCTAGTTCACAGCCATAACCCAGCTTGTGAGTTTACAGTACCTGAATGCAATCAATAACCGGATGTTACATTACTGGTCTGGCATTCAGAATGCTTGATGAATGATGCATTTCAAGGTCCAATGCTGGACTGCACCTCTTTGTAAAATTTCCAGGTGATGCAGTGAATTCTTAACATGGCACATTCAAGTATTCTGGGCTATGCCCGGGATTGAATCCCATTCAATGTTCAGCCCCTTAGAGGCAATCTTTTTTCAATTATAGAATGTAAATTGTATACTGTTTTGACTTTTCTTAATTTAATCCTACAGATCCAGCCATTCAGAATGCGTGAGGGATACTGTAGAAGTTCTCGGTTGAGTGGCTGTGCGAGATTGTGGTAGACTACAGGAGATCACAGCATTTAAGAAGTGTTCAGTAATGTGACTACAGTTCTTTGTAAATCCACCAGATGGAGCTGTAAAAGCTTAATGGGGCGAGTGGTGCTTTTGGGCTGTTACCAGAAAATGCTTGGTTTCTAATCTCAGTCAATGCTGAGGGACAATCTTTTTCTAATTATAGAATTTAAGCTGTACACTTGTTAGATTTTTGTTCATTTTAAACTGTTATTATACTGTAGCTTGTGAACGTGATGTGCCCTTTTCAGGTTTACAGTCACATAATGAAAATCCAAAGGTAAATTTTGGTAGCAGAAAACAAAAACAGTACTGTAATGTAATACATACAGTAATCTAATGTACACACAATAGATGGTAGTGATAGCTAAATATGAAAACATACACAACATTATTTTACCCTCTTCATAAACATTTTATGCATTAAAGTCTTTAATATGGTGACTTACAGTGGGTTATGGTTTTAACATGAAATTATACATTCTGAAATTATAAAGTTTATATACTGTACTTCATACAAACTTACTGTATAACGTTTTATCCTTTTCTAAGAAAATGTACAGTGATAAGAACACCATTTGCTGTTATTGTAAAAAAAGTTGTACTGATTTAATACCACTTGATAGTAATATTAATATGGAATCGTGTAACTAAGCAGCTACAATATCACAAGTGGTTGTTTTGAAAACATTTTGACATTCTTTTTTTTTTTACTTTTATTGGCCTTATAGTGGTAATGGACAATGGACTGAAATGTAGCACTCTGCACCCAGGCAGTTCAAAGCCCGATCACAGAATTACTTTCGGTTTGTTTCTTACAGACCAGAATACATAAAAATAGTCCATTATTATAGCTTATTGTGAACACAATGTGTCTCTTTCAGGATTACGTCCAAATTGAGAAAATCTATATTTTATCTTAATCAAAATTTCAGCAGCCAATAAACAGCTAACAGTTTAACTTTAATTCTAAACTTCAAACAGTATATTGTACAGTACAGTACAGTACTGCACAGTTCAGTGTCAGGATTTCTGAAAGGGGTGAGATGTTGGACCCCTGTGTGAAGCCGTGAGGAAAATAGTATGAGCAAAAGTAAACCCAATATTCCAAATCCAAGTCGTTAGGTAAGAGCAGTCGTTAGGCTGGTGCTCCGCTGGAAAGCAGTGGGGACCCAGCCCGTGCGGGAGGAGCTCTCCCCTCATCCCAAGTTCTGTGGGAGGCCTTGGAGGTGAGGGATGGGGTGCTCCGCAGGGGGTGGCGGGTACCCTCCAGAGGCAAGGTCAGGTGACAGCTTGTGGTGTCGCGGTCACTCCGCGGGGCAGTTCTCTAAGTTCTCTAAGAACGCATGGCCAGCCGTGTGTGGGGCACTTTGGCTCCACGAAAACCCTGCAGAGACTCCAGGGCCACTTCAATTGGGGATATCCGATGTCGGCGGAATGCCAGACGTCTCAGGTGGGGGCAGTGTAGTGCATTCTCCTGGCTCTGTACCCGAAGAGCGCCCTGCTGGGGTATACGGCGAGGGGCAGGACGGGACTAGTAGTGGTCAGGGCAGGGACTAGGAAAGTCGCTGGTTTCACACCCTTGTTATACTTGTACCCAATTGCAACCCTATCCCTGTGTAACTACCCGAATAGACCCCAGTGTGTTGCTCTCTCTCTCTTGCTCTCTCTGGGGCTCGCTTGTTCTCTCTCTCAATCTCACTCTGGCTCTCTCTCTCTCTGCTGTGCAGGGGTTCTGTGCTGAAAAATAAAACGCTGTTTTTTTAACTCAATGAGTATCTGAGTCACTTTGTCTGTCCTCGCCAAACCCAAAAATACTACAATGTTATATTTATACAGTATACATTCACACTGCCGTTCATTGCCGTGTGTGCTACTGTTTCAGTATAAAGTATGTGGATCTGACTTCCTGTGATTGGCGTGTGTGGAACCGTTGGAACAGAGACCTGGTGGGGGCGGGGCAGAGTCGCTGAGACCATACCATCTAAATACACCTTTGAAGAGTTTGCTCGAGAGAAAAGGGTACTTTTTCAGAATTCGTGTACTGTGCAAAGTAGGTGAATTTGACAAACAGCTCATTTAAAATCTATCTGACTGTACATTAGTTCTCATGTAATTGAGCAGAAAGTCTCCTTGCTCTACACTGTACCCTTTTGAATGGATTTGTATCATATTTATCAGCTTTGTCTTTGTGGGGGGTGGGGGTTGAATGCCTTCCTCAGTTTAACATCTGATACATCCCCAGTAAACTGAGAGACTAACTGCTATCAATAAAACAGCTATTTTGCAATATTTCTCAGAATGCTCCAAAGCCTGGCGCAGAGTAAATTCCACTAAACTGAAAGCCACGATGGACACTACAATTACCCACAATACAAACTGCACTACCGTAATACCTGTAATACAAAGGACCACTACAAACAACAAATCCCCAAATATGCTACAATACAGCTATAGTTTCGGCAAAGTGCAAGTGGGAAGCTGATTTTTTTAAATATTTTTTTACAAGAAAATCTAAAATAAGAAACAATGGCATGTTCCTGCCTAACTTAGACATTGCATGGTTTTAAAGCTTAAACATTAAACAGTAGAAACTCAATTATATTTGCCATTGTATTTCCAGTTCCAACAGATACAAATCTCAACACAAATCCAAATCCATTTAAAACAGAAGCTGTTAACTCTACTTCACACGGTGTGCCCAGCAGCTCCTTTGTTTTGATTACACTATGAATCCCTGAGGCACACCATCCAAGGTTTCAACATTAAAAAGAAAATCAGAGAAATGGGTACAGTATCTTTTGAGAAGTCGTGTACTGATTGCAAAGAATCTGAGTTTGATCAACCTTAAAGAGCTAATTTTACTTGAAGAATTTAAAATCTGTCTTCCTGACTGTATAGAAGTTTATTTCATTGAACTGTTGGGACACCTATGGAGAACCCCAATCTAAATTTAAGGTCTGCTTCTTTCACGGTTTTGTTATGTTTTTGCACGTATGATTATTATTATACTAATTTTTATAAAACCACTAAAAGCAACACAGGTGCTGCTGCTGTTCATAGCCTCTCTGTAATTGTTCTCTAGTACACCTCTTTGAGAAAGTGAATGTATTCCATCCCCATCTCCCAAGCAAAACTTGCTATTCTACATGACAAACACAGCGGGGTGTAACACTCCTAGCCTTTGTGACAAATAAGATGTTTGTTAAAGTACGGAGGTGCGTTACATAAAGTGGCTGCAATGAAATACGTAAAGGTTAATTCCAAGCTGAAAATAAAAAACTTAACTTGTCTCCTCTATACATCTTCAGTTTACAGATCGTCTAAGATATTATTAATAATATCTTCCATATTGCATTAAAATTGGAACGTTTTTACAAGTGTAAATCCACCAGCCTATTTTTTTACCACCTTATCAAGGCCAGATAGCAATCTCACATACACTATTTGGTTACATTTTTTATGATTTTGACAGACTTCAGAATGCTTTGACAGCTTAAAATGTTTCAAAAGTAATCATGAGTGAAAGAGTGAAAGAAAAAATAAAACATTTACAAAGAACGTGGACTATGGTAATACTACCAGCTATATACATATATTATATTTAGATCCTTAAATTATAAAATATCATTATTAATTTCTTTAGTTACGCGATTCCATATTCTATGCCCTATTAAGCGGATTCTAAAATGTACACATTTTTTACTGCAATAAAAAAAGCAAGTATTGATAGAAAAGGTTAAAACATTATAGCTTTTTACAAAGTAGAGTATATAAACTTAATATAGTCAGAACGAGTATGTCAAAACGTTTCCAAAATAACCACAGTAAGTTAATGAGTTTGATGCATAAGATGTTTATGAAGAAAGTGGAATACTGTTGTGTACTTTTTATTTAAGCTACCACTACCAGTTATATAGTTTCTATACTACATTTATATTAATAAATTAATATAGTTTATGATAATATGATGTTCAGAGATGCTATGCTCCTGTTATTTTTATGCTCACCAAATACCAAAATTTCTACATTTCTAAATGGCTACATCTGTAAATGCAAAAATGTAGAGAAAACAAATACTGGTGTAAGAAAGCTATGAAGTAGCAAACACACAGTAGCTCAGCTAATAACAGAGCCTTGAGTGAAAGCTGGGGGAAGTATTTAAGAAAAACAGAACTAATAATTAAATAATAGATTGATTGGCTACCCGCTGTCCTAACCCTTGCTCGGGCATGACAAGTTACTTTAATTTTCAACTAACAAAATTTCCTTTTAGTTACATGATTACATATTCATATTCCATAATAAAAATAAGTAGTAAAACAAATTAAATGAAGAAATCGCTCACTCATTAACATCTTAAGCACCACAAGTACCACTTATCCATCACCTCTGGACAGTGAAAAGCATTCTAAGTGACTACATCTATACACAAACTGTAAATAAAAGCATTCCAAGTAAATACGTGTTTGGATACAAACATAAGCTCTTTCTCTGATGCTTAGCATGTCAAAGCACATATCAAGATGAAGAAGAGATACAAAAACTAACTAACTTATTAATCAGTGTCACTAAGCATAGTCAACAAACAACTACTACTTAGAAGAATTAACTTTATATCAAATGTGTTATGATATGGTGATTGATAATGTTGAATATTGAATTATACTCATCCACAACCATGGATTCTTAACTCCCACGCAGGAGGATATGGTAACAGCTGAGAGGGTCCATCGTAGTGGTGTACAATCCATGCTCTGCTAGTTTGATGTCAATACTTTGAGTCCTGGTGGGGCTCAAGGTATTAGGAAGAGAGTTCCACTGTTGCCTTCCACTGACAGTCAGTTCTCTTCCTATGGACGTATGGGTTAGCATGGGTGGGCTGAATGACTGATCGAGCTGATGTATGGTGGTACAGTAGTACAAGCTGGTCACAAGATCTTTCTAACTTGGTGCTTTAGGTAATAAGTCCCAACGCTTAGAGAACAGTTGTGGCTATCACATTTTTGTTGTCAGCCATCCAAGTTGGTTCAGTGGAGAGAATAAAGATTTGAGAGACATGCATATTTAACTGGCAAAAAACTGGTTGGAGATTGGCTAAGAGTCACCAGGAAGTGGGTCTCCGTGTCCTGCAGGTCTTTGATCAAAAAAGGTTAGTTATGTTTTGACTGATTGACCTGTGACTTTAAGATCATATTCCATATACCTATGGCTTTCCATATACCATATACCTTACAGCCTACTCAGATTTCTAAACTGATCAGGATCGTTATCTTTGTCTCATACATAATAATGTTCACCACTCTGTCCAGCAAATTAATAATAAACTTTATTTTATATAGCGTTTTAAACGAATAAGTAATTAGATTAAAAATCATAAACCTAATCACTTATTCTACATAACACAGCGTAATTGCTCTCTGAAAATGCTTTTTATTTTTGTTTACGCTCAGATTTCAACTATACAGATGCAGCCATTCAAAGTGCGCGGTACAGACACGTACCGGAGGTAATTGGCTACGGCGTCGCGCATTTTGATGCAAGATGACGCGCGGTACCGCGGTACGTGATTGGTTGACCGACAGGGGCACTCGTGGTCTGTTGGTCTGTCGTAGAAAGATTTACAGTAAACGTCTTTACTGTGCCCGTTGTAGTATTGAATATTCATATGGAATTTTACCACTGAAGGGAAAAAAGAATAGGAGCATACTGTAACGCGTGTGAAGGGCCTAAACGATATTAATTTTGGAACATAAACATACAGTTTATGGCTGGTCTTGGTACTTTAAAGAAAACATACACGAAACATGGTTTCATTATGACCAGAATCGGTCTTGAGATATTTTTAACTTGATTTACAGTATTTGAGTATGTTTTGACACCGATACTACGTAAATACTGCTCACGTATATGTTTCTAGGTTTATATTATGCATTTCATACGGTCAAATTACTTTTGAGCAACTGATAAGAAGCGCGAAACGGTATGCCCAGGGCGTTTTAGTTTTCGTTTTGTTTTAATGCAGTGCGGGGACTCTGCTTTAACTATATCGCCGTGGATTGATTAGAGATATCAAGTACATACAAGTCATTTTTTAAATGTTGTAGTTCGTCTTGTAAAAATGTTACGAGTACATCATCTGTCAACAATTACACATATTATCCATATTGCGGATTTCGGTTACGTAATATTATTTTCTAATTTCACGTTGTGAATATATGATTTGGGCAAACAGAGCCGCAAAGAAGTACATTATGGGTTGTTGTTTTTTTTTGCAGTTTTATCTAGAACAAGCAATGCTTAAACCTTTGTCTGATTCTTGTGAAACTATCCACATGACAGTTACCTAGGAGTTGACTTCAGTAATGTCACTGATGGGATGTTTCTAAAAATCAATCCACTGTAAAACGTCTTCTCCAGTTGTCCTGCATATGTATTCGCTAATGAAGCTGTGTGTTCTGAGCCTGGTTCTCTACATTTCTGTATGAACCAGCTTAGAGGGCTAAAGACAGCTTGTGTTTAAACTGAGTGTAAGGTAATTTATACTTCTGTGTATAATGTTTCTGTAGTGCTTTTTCAGCCCTCTGCATGTGACCGCGCCGGTGGTGCTGTGGGTTAGGTTCCTGACTCTCATGTCACATGGTCTGTGATCGAATCCCACTGGAACTATGACTTCTTTTTTTAACAAACATTTCTTTGAAAAACGTTTCACTTGGTCAGAGATTAAATAAAACCTCACTCGCACCAAACAAATTTATATTTCTAAATATCACAACATGATCGAATTTAAGTCTTTTTAATAACAATGAATAGTCACCTATGCGTTACAAAATAAACATTAATATTGATTTGAATCGCGTTTTGATTTAAATCGTAAACGCGTGTTTAGATATATGTGTTTAAAGGCGATATATAAAACCGCTGATTCTTATGGAATGTGTTCCGCCGGGGATTCCAAAAATTTAATTTTTTTTTGCTTATCTAAGCAAAATTGCAGTATAACTTTGTTCATGCACAAACAGTGGCATGTTACATTATTAATTTGGGTGTCTCCTCTTGCCAGAAAGCTCTAAATTGCATTTAATTTTAAGTTTGGTAAATATGGATTTACAAACTGCATTATTAACCAAACCATTAAAAACAAAATCTCGACACGACATGTTAATCGTTTAAACCTTTATGCAAAAACAACAAAGGAATCATATCTTGCCACTTGGCAGGGTGTTATGATTAAATCATGTCTTTGTTGTTGGGGCGACTTTTTTTGTAGTAATATGATGATTAATATTACTAAGTAATATTCTTTAGTATAAAAGTTTTTTATTATTGTTATAGAGAAACATGATCAGATTTTCCCTGGTTCAGAAAAAAGACGATTAAAATCTGTAATCTTTCCACTTGTATCTCATCAGAAAATACAATAAGTTTCTGCTTTGTGCTAAGACATTAACGAGTACAACCCCCCCAAGTTAAGAAAGCTAGGCTCCTCAATGAAATCGCTTTAACATGCTAATGCGTTGGTGTAACAGTCCAGGCGTAGCAAGCTTCCAATGTCAACTCGACTCGATTGGAAGACAATGAATGTATTCTAGCCCTAAATGAATTAATAGCAAACATGGTTTACATAAAATACATTTTTCCAAGAAAGTTTATAATAATACGATCTATAGTTGAAATCTGAGCCTAAATATAAAGAAAAAGCATTTTCAGAGAGCAATCACGCTGTGTTTATGTAGAAAAAGCGATTAGGTTTATGAGCAATCAAATTACCTATTCGCTTAAAACGCTATATAAAATAAAGTTTATTTAAAAATGAATGATAAGTGTCGCAGTTTAAATAATTTTGTAGTAGGGCTTGGACAGATTCCAAGTGCATTTTTGCAATTTATGTTGCATTGTCCAATGTGCTGCTGTAATACAGTTTAAAATACAGTAAGTCTAAACTGTATCAGCTTTATTTATGGTTTGTAATTTAGAAAAAGTCAAAAACCACACTCAAAATGCAATTTAGAGCTTTCTGGCAAGAGGAGACACCCAAATTAATAATGTAACATGCCACTGTTTATGCATGAACAAGGTTATACTGCTATTTCCTTAGATACGCGATGCCTGTCTGTCCTGGCTGTGCTCTCTCGCTCTCTCTCTCTCTCTCTCTCTCTCTCTCTCTCTCTCTCAATTCAATTCAAGGTGCTTTATTAGCCTGACAGATGGGTACAATCAGTGTTGGGTATTTACTTTGCTTTGAGATGCCACTTTTAAAGGTAATATATAAAATCAAGGCTTTAACTTGCTTTAACTCCGCAAGTCTGAGTTCTTGTGTCTGTCCTATCCGAACCCGAAAGTATTACAATATGTATCTTTATAGCAGGTGGTGTACAGCTTTTTAGTATAGATGACACTTTTCTAAAATGTATTTAAAAATAAAAACGATTACAATCTAATCTTTCCACGTTTGATCCCAAGATCCCAAGAAAAATAAATCTAAACGGGGAGAAAGCTATGCTGAAAGTTTATTAAGATACTTAGAAGACAAAGATATCAATTTATGTTGCATTTGTCTGATTGTGAATCAAAAAACACATATATTTAAACCCGCGTTTGCGATTTAAATCAAAACGCGATTTAAATCAATATAAATGTTTATATTGTAACGCATAGGTGACTATTCATTGTTATTAAAATGACTTAAATTCTATCATGTTGTGATATTTAGAAATAAAAGTAAATTAATTGTCCATAATATTGCTATTCTCTTTTTTCAAAGAAATGTCGCAGTACACGAATATAATCATATCGTTATTAATTTCTTTAGATACGCGATTCCATATTGTATTAGCAGAAAAGCTTAAAACTACCACTTTTTTACACGTTATTTCACGTTAGTTAAAGACTTCGATGCTTAAAATGTTTAGGGAGAAATGGAATACCGGTGTGTATTTTTTCTTTAAAGTACCGATTCCTGGAATCTGACTGGTTGACACCCTTCTGAAGTGGTTCCATAATATCTGGTATACGGAAAAGAAAGCGTTGATAAAAAAGCCTGGATTCTCATGTATCTGATACAAGTATCTTTTAAGACAGTCTTTGCTGTGCTCTTGAGGATCCTTGTGATATTTTGAGCTCTGGTTGAATGATAAGTGTCGCAGTTTAAATAATTTTCGTAGTTAGAAATCATGAAACGCTCTGTTAAAAGCAATGGAGTTTTTATGTCCGTTGCAATAAAAGAAAATGCTTGACAAAGTAGGGCTTGGACAGATTCCAAGTGATTGTACAAATGTGCTAAAGAAATTAGCAAAAAGAGTAATTCCTTTATCGTATTGGCTAGCTAATTTGAATGTCCTGTCCTCGTTAGTTAGATCAACGAAATGCCGTGGTGTTTGTCAAAGAAAAAAATTAAAGTATTTTCGTTTAAAATGAAGGTTAGAAAGAATGTGGACCAGTGTAATACTTTGAGTTTACAGCTTGTCCAAAGTCATTCATTATTAATACTATTAGTAATATCTTCGGTAAAGGCTTTGATGCATAAAATATTTCTGCATAATTAAAATATTTATGATAAAGGTAGGTTGTGTACTTTTGTCCAACTGAGCAATCTTGCTTTCATAAAACATACCAAGTTTTTAATGACTGATGATTAACATTAAGCTTTATTGGCTCCTCCTGGTGGTTTTACAAGGTGATTCCAGATACTTTCCGGCATGATGTCAAATGACGCGATACACCGCGTGATACTGCGTTTTCATGCGACACGCCCACCGCGGTGTACCGCGAAATAGCCCACGTGTTTTGAATGGCTGCATCTGTATATGAGTTAAGTACATTAGTCAAGCACTTTATTTAGACTAAATAATCTGTATGGTGCTGTAGATAAATTAATTTGTAGAGTGTACCATTTCCGATTGGGCTTTTCCCAGATCTACAGTATTCATTTCATTCAAAGGTATGAATGAAACTGGTTTGACTATAATCATCTTGTTATCAATGGGTATAATAAAATAATTCAACATATAGTTTGAAATTAAAAGAAAGATATATCATTTAAATCCACAACACTCTTTTGCCTGAAAAAAACATCCAAAATCAAGTTTATTATTAATTAAATGTCTTTTAAATTAATTATAATTAGTGTTATAATGGAAATTTCTCATTGTTTTTCATATATGTACTTTTCAGAAAAGACTTCGGTTCTGTAAAAATAAAAAAAATAAAAATAAGGAGAAGAATGAATTGGCCACAAATATTTCAAGGTTACTATCAAGTCAAATGAAAGGTGAAATCTGGACATGGTACTTTAAAGATTCAATGAGTCCAAAAATGGGACATACTTCACAATCTTAACATGGAACACCATGTCTATGTATGTGATGAAAATGGAACATTTTATGGGATTCCATCAGTGAAACATTGATCATTCTTTATAGTGCCCTACCCTTTCTTTTTAAAAGATGTACTTTTAAAATGAGTACTTTCTGATTCACTGTACTCTATAAGCTATAAGGGTCTTACAAAAAACCATGTTCCTTATGTCAACATCCATCAACTGCCTACAGCTCTATGCCTTGCATACCTAGATCAAAGTTTTCAGCATCAAGGTTGAGATATTAACACTCCTTCCTCATTGGACTGTTAAAAAATGTCTCTCCTAGGCTGGTGATGCATTGCTGTTATAAATGTGCTCCCATTCTTTCATTAGCATCTGTTTAGAGAATGAGAGCTAGTCCTAGGTATGACCTGTTTTGTTAAATATGATGCAGGTTCCCTCTTTGCATTGTATTGTGTTTAACTATCAATATTGGAGGGGTAAACTTCTGGGATTCCCTATGCCTGTAGAAGGCATTACTCTGACACTCCCAGATTTGCAAATATCTGTAGTTAAACTCTGTTTGTTATACAGTTGTGATATTTATTGTTATAAATACAGTATGAGTATCCTGTTTACTTTTCTGTCCAAATATTACTATGTTACAAGCTGTGCCTGAGAATAAAAATGTTGTGTAGCAGTCTGCAACACACCCTGGAGAGACATGTAATGTATAGGAATGAGTAAACAAAATGTAAAGAGATAGTTCTCTTCTATTAATGGTGTTAGGTAAAATAACCAAAACTCCCGAACTCACAAAACTTAAACAAAAGCCTAAGTTCCCATTTGAGCTTCTAGATAGTCTAGGAGTTTTCAGTTCCACCTGTCACTTGGTTGATTGGATGCTTTCTTATCTTCCTCCCACTGGTGCACTGTGCTTAACAGAGAATCTGCCCTGTCTCCTCAGACAGCAGGTAATGGCCAACACTGGACGCTTCAGCTTTCAATACAATAGAAAGGGAGCACAGCATGTTTTAATAACAAAGCAGAAATATCTTGCAAATAAATGAAAATTTCAAAACAATCAACCACATCAGAAAAAATATTTGGCGAAATTTTACACAATGCTATATTGAGTCAATACAGTAGAAAATGCTCAGCTGCCTAATTTAACATGATCAACAAAAGTCATTTTGAAAGAATTTCATGCATTTCATTTCTTATTCCAAAGTGCCCAGTCTGCTATTCACTAAATAGTGAACATTATTAAGCAGTTGTAGAGCAATTCAGACACTTTATTTAAAGTAATGTGATGTTCCTATGGAATGTGAATGATTGATCTATTAAATCTTTTCTTAGATCTCGTTGAGGGGGTGGTAAGGGGGGACTTTCAAAGGACACAATACATAGAACTACTATACATAAAGAGAATAAGCTCCCAAATATTAGACCTATTTTGCTCCTAGATTTTAAGCTTGTGTTTGCTTGATTTCTTTGTTTTCATCTTTCAAGATTTGTGCTTTTGCATTGTTAAATACTCAGGGTTATACTTCATTAGGTTTTTCATGTTCGACACAATTCATGTTCAATATTTTAGGAAAATTGAATTTCAAATGCAATTTGCTAATTAATTTTGAATTTTTTATGTTTAATTACCATTTGTGTTTTTTTTTTTTTCAGCTGGATTGGGATGTTTTTGTGACATACATCTCTGGATTTAACCTCAGCTTTGTGTCTGTGCTGATTGTGCATTGCCAGGAATGGAAGATCTTTGTGCAACAATGGGTATCCACTCTAGATAGACTTCCTTTGTTATAATTGTTTCCCTAATTTTTGCTCACATTGCACATTACGTAGATAGTTGTGTTTTTTTATCTGTTGACGTTCTCAAGTGAGACACATTACTTCTATAGTTATAGGTACAGGTATACATTCTTGAATAAAATATTTTCCCTTCACTAAAAGTCAGTCGAAACTTTAAATTCTCAAAGGAATTACCGTTCTACTTTTGCATTTGTACTATTTCAATGAAAATGCATTCATATGTCTCATTCAATTTGGGCATAGAGCATCTTTCAAAAAATAGGTCAAAAACACAGCTCTAACAAAACCAAATGAACACTGTGGAATATAAGTAGGATCCCAAAGCTCTTTTGGTAGTGTAGAAAGTGGGTGTTTTGGCATGGAAAATGTTTGGGAGCATCAAGATCTTAAAGAAAGCAGCTACTAATACTGAAAAGTAAATTTTGTTTTCTGACATTCATTCTTGCCCTGCAACGGACTGGCATCATAGGCTCATAATGCCAACATAGGCCCTGACTCCCTCACATCCATGCATTGTATTAAGTGGCTAGAAAATGGATGGATGGATGAAAAAATATACATGTAAAATAATTTTTGTTTCATTCATAATTTTTAAGAATTTTTTGGCCATAAACATTGTACCCATAGGCCTCGTGATTCTTAAGAGGAAAGGCTCCCTGCTTCATAGACAAGATAATAAATTTGGGTTATTACTTAGCAAGAAATGCAAGAAACATACCATAAAATCATCCATGCATATACCCTATGTACCACAAACACCATGTATTACCATTATATTGATATTAACAGAAGAAATCACAAACACCGTGTATTAACATTCTATTGATATGTTTTAAAAAATCATGTTTATACTCAAACAAAACATAACAAAATGCCTTAAACCTCAAGAAACAAGGGATATCTGAACTGTAGATATCAATTTTGTGGAACGATATATAATAAAACCAATGAAACCATTAAAGTTCTGGTTGCAACAGGCATTACTAAAAGGATTTCGATTTTAGAGAATAGATTATTTTGAAGCAACCAAATCAGATGAGGAACAAAGTTGGAATAGCTATAGTCAGAGGTTCACATTAACTTGTTTTCAGAGGACACAGTCATTTAAGGACTGATGTGGTGATCACATGTGCTATTCTCCTAGAATAGTATGTCTGACATGATTGACTGGAGGTTTAGGCAACCCTCCTAAACAATCTGATTCACACTTTTAAGCTTTTTACAAATTTCTGTGAAAGCAAAAATCAAACCAAAGTTACAAAATTGCATATGTTGCAAAAGAGGCTTTTTTTAGTTATTTGGATGTTTTGTTTATTGATTTGCCCTAAAACAACAGTCAACTCTAGAATTAAAGACTCATTTATGTCTGCTAGATAGGTAGAAAGACTCATTTGAGAAAAAACTGAAAATGCTAAAAACAGACAGTGCCTTTTATATCCATAAACATCAAGGGCAAAACTAAATACATCTTTTAATGCCAACATCTGGAAGATATTTAATAACTTTGCACAATCTACATTCAATTTTGTTAGGTTTATTCCATGCTGAAAAAAAGAAGAAAGAGAACACAACGTTTTGGCCGTGGAGCCTTCTTCAGGTGTGAGAGAGACAGGGCAGTAGGCAAAGGTAAAGTAGCGGGAGAAAAAAGGTTGGGAGGGAGGAGGAGTGAGAGGCGGGAGCAGGGGACAGAAAGAGAGGCCAATCAAGAGGTGTGAAGTCAGAATGGGTGCAGAGAGGTGTGAAATGAAACTTCCAATGAATGGAGAAAATTTAAAAGAACAGTAGTCTGTCGTTAAGGGAAGGGAGAATGTGTGATCCTAGCTGCAGAATAATTTTAGTTTCGGTGGTCTTTCTGATGTATGAGTTTGGAAAACTGTCTTTGAGAACACAGACGGAGAGATTAGAGTGGTCGTGGCCGTCAGAGGTGAAATGAGAAACAATAGGCTTGGAGAGATCTTTACTCTTCACAGCCCTGACGTGTTCTCTGAAGCGGTCTCCGAGTCTCCTTCCTGTTTCTCCAATGTAGATGGCTGGGCATTTACTGCAAGAGATACAGTAAATAAGGTTGCTGGAGGTACAAGATGCTGTCTGGGTGATCCGGAATTGTCCTGAGGGGCCTTGAATGAGTGTGGTGGTGGCCGTGTATTTGCAGGTGATACAGCGAGCTCTGTTGCAAGGGAAAGTGCCTGGTGTGGATGGATGTTGAGAGCGGTCAAGGGAGCTGTGAACAAGGAGGTTACGCAGATTAGGTGGTCGGCGATATGAGATGATGGGGCGATCAGAAAAGAGGGCCCCAATGGATGGGGCGATCAGAAAAGAGGGCCCCAATGGCCCCAATGTAACTGTCCAACTACTTACATCTCAGCCTTTCTCGACAGCCTCATGAGACTGCTGGTTGAAGACTGCTGGTTGACACCTCTTGATTGACCTCTATTTCTGTCCCCTGCTCCCGCCTCTCACTCCTCCTCCCTCCCAACCTTTGTTCTCCTGCTACTTTACCTTTGCCTACTGCCCTGTCTCTCTCACATCTGAAGAAGGCTCCACAGCCGAAACGTTGTTTTCTCTTTCTTCTTTTTTTAAGCATGGAATAAACCTATTACTTGTTCCTTTGCACCCTACGCATGCTGACGCAGCTACCCACCTGAACTAATTCAATTTTGTTTGTACATGTGAGAAATGGCATCAGAATTTTCTGTCAGATTTCTGGATTTCCACTGTTTACCAACGACATAGACTGTTTCAGTAGGTAACTATTAAGTCTTTTGAAATTTTGCTAATTGAGTCACAGTGCTCAGAAGTATGAAACCCTCATAGCTGGTTACCAACTGAAAAATCAATGGGTTAGATGCTGTTTAAAGTGTCAAGCTATGAGCCTAAGATTGGAGATCTCAGCAAGGGAAAGCAAGAGCAAGAATCACAGTACATAGTAAGGTGCATATTAATTTGATATATTATTATATTTAAAATATTTTTATTAATCAAATTGCAACTAACACTATTATTAACATTAAAATAGTATCAATAGATGAAAATCCCTAAAAACAAGTGCAGGAGCTAACTTAAAACTAACTGTTTTTACTGTGCTGTCAAGTATGATGACATTTTTCTGTTCTAGTCTGTTCTTTGTGTGTCCGGACTGTGAGTAACTCTTGTATTGTATTGTATGTATTGTACTATTATTATATAATTTGTTACACTGTGGCTGTGTTGTCTGTGTTAAGCTGCTGTTGCACTGCAATTTCCCTCACGGGATCAATAAAGTATCTATCTATCTTAAAATTGAAAGAAATATAGAAATTAGCCTTACAATATCTCTTTAATCCTTTTTATAAATTGTGGTGCGTTAGTTCTCCTAGAAATATAATGAAATAAGCAATATAAACTACTCATCGAAGGAAAAAAAAGTGCTCAGGTCAAGAGATTTGAATCACCAGTTGTTATATTCGTTTTAGGGTTGAGTGGAGAGGTTAGTCAGTATGTAAGCTACAAAGGAACATGTAAAGGTTAATTCCATGCTGAATAGAAAAAAAAAACAGGTTTTCAGCAGTTGTGACACCTGAAGAAGCTTGTTTTTGAAAGAATGGTCTGATTTAAATATGTCTGTGTCTGGTATGTATTTATACTATTTCAGAACTGATAAAGTACTTCATTTTTGAAGAAATTCACTATTATTTTTACCATTTACCATAGATTTATTTTCTATGGATGTTAATCCTTTGAAATAAAAACTGTGTGGCACGACACAATATCTGCATTACAGTATTGCTAAATGTACTTATTTTTAAAAAAACTATGCTTTTGTACTGGCTTCTAAATAGCATATCCTACTTTAATTTTTGGGAAGTGGACAAGGGATTAAATCCTTCTGAAAAATGTCATTAGATGTTTAATAATTGAACAAATATGCGCCTGTAGCTAAAGTGTGCATTTTAATTTACACTATGAAAAACAAAATCTCAAAATAATTTGGTGTCAACTGGAAGTTTTTTTTTACTTTCTGATGGATTAAATGTAGGTATACAGTTTAACTGTAGAACGTTATACCTAATAAAATATGGGGGAAAAGACAATATCTAATCTTTAAGTCAAATATCCCACCATCCCCACACAAAAGGGTTTAAAAATGAAAAGGTCTCTCATCAAGACCCTGATCGCACATCCTTAACTAACGGCATCTTGAGGTAATATCATTTGAAATACTGCATTTTGGTACAGACATATTACTTTTTAGGCATTTGCTAATAAGGCATTTTTTGTAAATATACTGTACATGTGGTACTGTACTAGTTTCAATTTGTAATTACAATATTGTCTTTTTTAAAGAATTGTAACAAACTAAATGTTAATGTTTCATCTGGTTTTTTCACATTATCACCAATGCAATATACGGAATTCAACTTTATTTGAATCTGGAAATAACAGTACCAAAACTGCTCAGTAATGAAAATACCTAAAAACAGCTGTACACATTTCTTTAGAGCTCCAATTATAGATCTGTCCTAATTAATTCACAAATAATTTTAATTACACTTGGAATTAAGAAACATTCAGTAACTTTGGAATGCAATTCATTAACAAATTAAAACAACATGTACTGTATCACATATTTGTGAAAAACAGTTAAGAGCACTGTAAGGGAGGAATGGTCTCAGTACATCCAGTGCCCTCCAGAAGTACTGGGACAAAAACCTAAAATTGGCATTTCCCTGTTGTATACACAAGAAATTGAAATTCACATAAAACAAATTATTCTGACTCAGAGTTCAAAAGGTCACCTTTTATTTTTAGGATATATTTGGCAAACACACTTAATCATTTTTCAACCAAAGTATACTGTATATTTTCGTCATTCCCCCAAAATGTAGGTGACCATAAGTATTGGGACACTTAACTTTAAGCAAAATAAAGGAGTGAAAAAGTCAGTATTTTGTTGCAAATCTCTTATAGACTAAAGCTTTCTTCTCATTCACATCACCAGACTCTTTTTTTACTTCACTTGAGATGGTTTGCCAGGCTTTAACTGTAGTCTCTTTAAGTTGTTGCTTGTTGGTCAAGCTTTCTACCTTCAGTCTCCTTTGGAACAAATAAAATGCATGTTCAATTGGATTCAGATCTGTTGATTGACTTGGACAGTTTAAAATGTTCCACTTTTTCTGTTTGATGAATTTCTGTGTTAAGCATGCAGTATGTTCCCTGTCATTGTCCTGCTGCATAATGAACTGCAGCCCAATACATCTAGTGCCATTTTTTCTTATATTTGCAGATAAGATCTGTTTGTTTATCTCTGAACTCATGCAACTGCTACAGTCTTACGTTAAGTCATCACTAAAGACCATTGAGCCTGTTCCAGAAGCAACCATACATGCCCAATCCACGATACTCCATTATACTTAACTGAATAATAATAATAAACTTTATTTTATATAGTGCCTTTAAAGGTGGCTTCTCAAAGCGCTTTACAGGGTGACAATAACAATAAATAAGAAGAATACAACAATAAATAAGAAGAATACACAAGATAAAACACAATTACAATATATAGAGGAGACCGTGGATGGTGGTACTAAGAAGAGCAGAGGGGTGAAGAATGGAACCAGTTAAATAAAGGCTTTTCTGAAGAAGAGGGTTTTGAGTCTTGATTTGAAGGAGTTTAGAGAAGGTGACTCTCTGATATCCTTGGACAGAGAGTTCCAGAGCTTGGGGGCATAACAGGAGAAGGACCTGTCACCCATACAATGTAGACGGGCTTGGGGGACAGTAAGGAGAGCAGATTTAGAAGAGCGAAGGTTGCGAGGTGGGGAGTAGGGCGATAATAGTTCAGACAGGTACTGAGGTGCCAAGCCATGCACAGCCTTATAGTTGACAAGAGGATTTTAAAGTCTACACGGTATTTGACCGGAAGCCAGTGCAAGGACTCCAGGACAGGAGTAATGTGAACACTTGCACTAGACCTGGTCAGGATTCTGGCTGCCGAATTTTGGATATACTGCAGTTTGTTCAGAGGAGATTTAGATACCCCTGTGAGTAGAGCATTACAGCAGTCAATTCGAGAGAATACAAATGTGTTGATCAGCTTTTCAGCCACAGTTCATGATAGCATAGGACGTAGTCTTGCGATATGTCTGAGGTGAATGCTGAGGTGAATGGTGTATGCTGCGCATGTGGGTCGAATGTTAAGCCAGAATCGAATATAACCTCAAGGTTTTTCAATTTTAATTGAACCTCAAGTACAGAGCCATCTACAGATGGGGTTACAGGACTGGCTTTACGAAGTTGATGGGGGGTGCCAATAAGCATGACTTCAGTCTTGTCACAGTTAAGATGAAGGAAGTTTTGAGTCATTCACATTTTTATGTCAGAGATGTAATAAGATAGAATAGAGACAGCCACATCAGTGTCAGGTTTGGTATGGATGTATATTTGAGTATCGTCAGCATAAAAATGAAAGCTGAGGCCATGTGATCTTAAAAGCTGACCAAGAGGGAACATGTAAATGATGAAGAGCAAGGGGCCCAGTATTGAGCCCTGAGGGACACCAGACTTAACAAGACCAATTTCAGACCTGTACCCATTAAGAGAGACAAAGTGACAGCGATCAGTGAGGTAAGATTTGAACCTTTTTAGGGCAGTATCAGAAACTCCAAACACAGTCTCAAGACGTGAGAGTAAAATGTTATGGTCAACAGTGTCAAAAGCAGCACTGAGATCAAGAAGGATGAGTATAGAAAGAGAACCAGAATCAGAAGCAATTAGAAGATCGTTGGTGACTTTGACCAGGGCCGTTTCTGTGCTGTGAAGTTGACAGAAGCCAGATTGGAGGGGTTCAAAAAGGTTGTTTGTCATGAGGTGGTTATGTACCTGAAGTGTGACAGCACGTCCTAGAATTTTAGAAAGAAAGGGTAAGTTGGAGATGGGGCGAAAATTGTTAAGATTGTCGAGAGCCATGTTAGGCTTTTTTGGCACAGGGGTAATGGCAGCTGTTTTGAGGACCGTTGGTACAACGCCAGGATTCATTTAAAATATTGAGGACAATGGGACAGAGAGAAGAGAAACAGGACTGGAATAAAGTGGTGGGAATGGGATCTAAGATAGATGTGGTGGGTTTCATGCATGTAACTAGTTTGTTGAGGGATGCTGAGTCAAGAAGAGAGAAGCTGGAGAGAAGGGAACCAAATGATATGCGTAGTGGAGAGAATGTGATGCCGGATGTTGTCAATCTTAGAACTAAAGAAATCTAAGTATTTAGATTGTTAGAGTGTTGCAAAGTTGTGATGAGGCAGTTAATGTGGTGGGGCAGTTTGGCTTGAGCAGTCTGTTGATGGTGGAGAAAAGATGTCTGGGGTTGTTTTGGTGATTTTCAATGATGTGAGAGAAGTAGGTGGATCTAGCAGACTCTATGGTAATCTTATAATCAGATACGTAATCTCTCCGAGCCTGATAATGTACATTTAGGCCGGAAAGACGCCACCTACGCTCAAGTTTGCGAGAGGCTGCCTTTATGGATCGCAGATAGTCATTGTACCAGGGGTCAGTGCGAGAGAAAGAGATGGTTCGAGTTTTTAAAGGAGCAAAGGTGTCAAGGGTAGATAAAAGAGCACTGTCAAGTAACTATGTTGTCCTCTAGAAGGTCAGAGGAAGAGAAACAAGATATGGAGGACAGAACAGAATTTGCAAACCTTGGGTGATCAATTGATCGCCGGTTTGCAGAAATTTACAGACCGTGGGGAAAAGGTGTTAGAAACAGGTAATTCCAGATTGAAGAGAATGGCTAAGTGGTCAGAGAGGCCTAGATCAAGGGGAGAGCAGTGAGAAACAAAGGAGTCATTTGCAATAATTAGATCTAATGTGTGTCCTTTGTTATGTGCAGGGGTACAAACAAACTGAGTAAGGTCAAAGCATTCCAAAAGAGAAAGGAAGTCTTTAGCCAGACTGGAAGAGGTTGAATCGATGTGTATATTAAAGTCCCCTAGAATAAGGATCCTTTTAAACTTAAGGCATAAGAATGAGAGAAAATCAGCAAACTCACCTGAGAAGGCTCCACTGGGTTTGGGTGGTCTATAAACTGTGGCAATAATAGTAGATTGGGGGATAGAAACATTTAAAAGAAGACACTCAAAAGAAGAGGGAGGAGGTATAGTAATAGGACTTAGACTGTAAAAAAGGTTGTAAATAACAATAATGCCCCTGCCTCTGCCTGAAAGACGCGGAAGGTCAAACAAACCATATCCAGGAGGAACTAGTTGGTTGAACAGGAGTCCATCGTTTTGTTTGTGCCAGGTTTCAGTTAAGCACAGAAGGTCCAGTTTTTTTTCTTTGATGATGTCACATAAGAGTAGAGCCTTGTTGTTTATGGAGCGGGTGTTGAGTAGCGCTGATCTGGCCAGTCTCGGAGATTCAGGGGGAAGCGGAGTGCGCTCCAGGTGCAATAATGAGAGGAGATTTTTTAGGTCGGCGCCGGTACGTAATGGACTTACAGTCATGCACCGAAAGGCAGGGATAGAGACTCCGCTGGCAGACGAACGAAAAAAGCGGCGTCCTGTGCTGCGATGGATGTAGTGACTCGGTCGTAAAATCCCAGTAAAACGGCAATAATCGAATGTGTCTTTCACCAGGAAGTAGCTTTGTTTAAGTTGAAGAAGTTGCAGTGCAGTGTATCTCAGAGACATGATCGATGAATCAAGACGGGAAGGAAATCCAGAGAAGGTAGTAACAAGTGGTGAAGGTCTGCAGTTAAGCAAATTCACGATGCAAGTGGAAGCTGCATTTGTGAATTTGTATCATGGATCGTATAATGCGAAGTGGATGAAAATAGATAAATGAGAAATCAGTGTCACCGAGAAGAGAAAGGAAAAAAAAACATAAATAAGTAGTTAAAAATGAAAAACTGGTGAGAGGAGCAGTAGCTAAACGTGCCACCGTTCCCTCTCGACCAGAACCGGAGTAGACGGTGTGCATTCTTAATGTAAAGTCCAGTATTAGATTATCATGTTTGTAGCCTCAGACAGCAAGAAAATATGGAACCTTTGCAAGGGGTTAAGAAATTATGGAAGGCACTGAATACTATATACTGCAGTGACAGTTTACGTCTTACTTTACATTTGCTACTACAATGTGGCGTGGGATTTATTAACATTTTTTAGGATATTTACTGTATGCTGAAGAATTATTTAGGATATTAGAATTATTGTATGTTATTTAATTGATTTAATGTGTATGTGGATATAAAGATTTTGTCTTTGGAATTTAAAGTCAGATCCATTATCCATTTAAAGGTTCAGTTATGAAGTAAATTTAATTTGTAGAATATAGCTTCTGAATCCCTTTTTCTCTCATTTTGATAGTCTTACCTGTAGCATCACAGTAAACTTCATGAACTGTATTTATTATCTTCCAGGGGCCTTAAGTCATATTATCACTTTACATTATATACATTAAATTATTACCCTTAAAAATGAAAACCTCTGTAATGGTAGCCAGTCCAGGCTCCCGGAAAGTGTAGTTCAAGACCCTATGCAGATGGTATAATCCAGAAGTAAGTGGAGAAGGACATCAGAGGAGGAGACGAAAAGGATCAGGACAGGTTGACAGACAGGGGAGTGTGACTATGGTGATCCGGTGCTCGGGGGGCGTGGCGATGGTAAACAAGTTCAGACTGTTGAAGGGGAATCTGGGGCGCAGTCCAAAGTCCAAAACCAAGGGATCCATCAAAGATGAAACAAACACAATTAAAAACCCAGAATGGGATCCAGAACAGGGACTGGGAATAAAACGAGGGTAACGAGGCCAGGTGCTCCATGCCCCGAACTCAGATGGTCAGGACGCCGTGATGAAGCCTATGGCGTCGGGTCTCTCCTGGACCCACAGGTAGGCAGGCTTCTGGGCATCTATCTCCCAGTGCTGAGCCAGGCATAGTGGGAGCACCCGCCTTAAATAAAGATGGACTAAACACAGAGCAGGTGCATGAAATCAACTAAAATATGAAAGGGCCAGAGCACCGTTAGGAGGAGGGATTCTGATTGCAACAACCTCTACATAATCAGTACACAAAAAATACAATAATATTGCAGAGATGGTTGTAAAATTTAGGAAAAAGAAATTTCTGAATATTTCGTCTATTTGTCACTACCTTACAATGTGCCCTTTAATTCTGGTTTCATAGGCATAGACTGGATAGATCAATTGATTGTGGTACAAGCACTGCCTTAACTATCTATTCTGTCAAGTATCCTTAAGCAGTAGCAGGAAAGCAGATAAACCATAGCAGCATAGTCAAGGATTAATTGAGTTTTTTTCACAGCAATGTTGTTACTTTTGAATAATACCTAAAATAAAAATCTTCTAAAATTCCCAAATAAATTGAAAAGCTGGGTACTGTGGGAATTAAGTTTTAATTATGATACTATAACACCGAATATCAAAGGAAAATGAGATCCAATCTTTAATTGAATGAAGTATTGCATGGAATTTATAACAAACGTTTCAGGGGATGGCAACAGCTAAGTTCAATCATGCCCAGCCATCTGAAATTTGTAATTAATCATGATGTCACTTCTTCATTCAAAACATCATACTGTACATCAGCCTCTTCTCCCTATCACATTCAGCTTTTGCATAAGTAGCTCTATGAATCTTGGTCTTACCTCCCTCACCTACTCCAGTGGGCGGAGTGGTGGCACTGTGGCTATGGATCTGCACCTATGGCTGCAAGGGTGCTGGTTCATATCTCACAGCCGGCAGAGGAATCCTACTTTGTTAGGACCCTGAGCAAGGCCCTTAATCCAAGCTTATCCAGGGGTACCGTAAAAACAGCTGACCCTGCACTCTGACCCCAAGCTTTTCTCTCCCCGTCTGTGTGCCTGTGTGTCTCATGGAGAGCAAGCTGTGGTATGCGAAAAGACAAATTCCTAATGCAAGAAATTGTATATGGCTAATAAAGTGATCTTATCTTATCTTAGTGTCAAGCCTCAAGTTTAATTCCTTCCTATTTGTTTATAAATTCAACTTCCACTCCTTGTTCTACTTATGTCCCCGGCATCCTGTCTGGCACCAAACTACAGATGCAGCCATTCAAAATGGGTGGGGTATTTCGCGGTATACCCTGGTGGGCGTGTCGCAGTATCACGCAGTATCATGGGGTTAATCGCGTCATTTGACGTCATGCCGGAAAGTACGGCATCACATTGTAAAACTGCCAGGAGGAGCCAATAAAGTTTAACCTCTCATGTACAGCATTTGAGCTTTTAAATTTAAAATGTGTATTACAGCATGTTAATCATCAGTCATTAAAAAGTTGGTATATTTTATGAAAGCAAGATTGCTCAGTTGGACAAAAGTATACAACCTACCTTTATCAGAAATATTTATGCATCAAAGCCTTTACCGAAGATATTACTAATAGTATTAATAATGAATGACTTTGGACAAGCTGTAAACTCAAAGTATAATTTCTTTAGCACATTTGTACAAGCACTTGGAATCTGTCCAAGCCCCACTTTTACAGGCATTTTTTTTTACTGCAACGGACATAAAAACTCCTTTGCTTTTAACAGAGCGTTTCATAATTTCTAACTACAAAAATTATTTAAACTGCGACACTTATCATTCAACTCAAGAGCACAGCAAAGACTGTCTTAAAAGATACTTGTATCAGATACATGAGAATCCAGGCTTTTTTTTATCAACGCTTTCTTTTCCGTATACCAGATATTATGGAACCACTTCAGAAAGGTGTCAGCCAGTCAGATTCCAGGAATCGGTACTTTAAAGAAAAAATACACACCGGTATTCCATTTCTCCCTAAACATTTTAAGCATCGAAGTCTTTAACGAACGTGAAATAGTGTGTAAAAAAGTGGTAGTTTTAAGCTTTTATGCTAATACAATATGGATTCACGTATCTAAAGAAATTAATAACGATATGATTATATTTGTGTACTGCGACATTTCTTTGAAAAAAGAGAATAGCAATATTATGGACAATTAATTGACTTTTATTTCTAAATATCACAACATGATAGAATTTAAGTCATTTTAATAACAATGAATAGTCACCTATGCGTTACAATATAAACATGTTTTGATTTAAATCACAAACGCGGGTTTAAATATATGTGTTTTTTTATTCACAATCAGACAAATGCAACATAAATTGATACAGTATCTTTGTCTTCTTAGTATCTTAATAAACTTTCAGCATAGTTTTCTCCCTGTTTAGATTTATTTTTCTTGGGATCTTGGGATCAAACGTGGAAAGATTAGATTGTAATCGTTTTTATTTTTTAAATACATTTTAGAAAAGTGTAATCTATACTAAAAAGCTGTACACCGCCTGCTATAAAGATACATATTGTAATACTTTCGGGCTCGGATAGGACGGACACAAGAACTCAGACTTGCAGAGTTAAATCTCAACAAAACAACAGCAAATCTCAATATCTTGTATGAATTATTCGTAATACAAACCAAAAACTCTCTCAAATTCCTCCAATTATCATAATCCCGCCACTTATGCAAAACCAAACCCTCCTCCCATCCTAGTTTATCCTCTTTATCAAAAATAAAATCCAGCTCAATTTTCAACATAAAGCATTACACAAAATCAACACCTCAACACTGTATACTCAACAATGATAATTCACAAACAGCCAGAACATGTAACTCCACATTCCCAAATAGAACTCATTTCCATAGCCCCGCCCCTTATGCAAAACCAAAATCCTTCCCCTGTTCTCTCTCTCCGCTGGCGTTTGTAATCGTTTTTATTTTTAAATCATGTCATGTATTTTAAAAATCTTAAGATTTCCATATTTATGTCTTTATTTAGTGGTTTCATTAGTGACAAAGGCTAAACTTTCTTGGAAAAATGTCTTTTATGTAAACCATGTTTGCTATTGATTCATTTAGGGCTAGAATATGTTCATTGTCTTCCAATGAAAGAAGGGTTCCTTTCGCCGTAGTCGAGTTGACATTAGAAGCTTGCCACGCCCGGACTGTTACACCAACGCATTAGCATGTTAAAGAGATTTCATTGAGGAGCCTAGCTTTCTTAACTAGTAAGTACTGTACTTTTGGAGGGGGGGAGGTGTCTTTCACTGGAAATCTTGCCCCCTTCTACTTTGAAAATACCTGTGAAACGGTTTAATTCGTCACAGCCAGCACTCCCGCACAGAGGGGGGGTTGTACTCGTTAATGTCTAAGCCGGAACACATCATTATATCTCATTTTGTATTTCTATAAAAAAATAATTTGCCCAGCCTAACACTATTGTTGTTATTGTTTTTATCCTGTAAAGCGCTTTCAGGAGCACAGCTTTCTCACCACTTAGATTACTTTTTGATACCATCCTTCACAAAGCAGAAACTTCTTGTATTTTCCGATGACATACAAGTGGAAAGATTACAGATTTTAATCGTCTTTTTTCTGAACCAGGGAAAATCTGATCATGTTTCTCTATAACAATAATAAAAAACTTTATTTTACATATCACCTTTAAAAGTGGCATCTCAAAGCAATACAGTAGATGTAAACCACAGATTACAAAGTAAATACCCAGACAAACGCAAACGCATTTTTAATAAATAAAATAATAAAATGCTTTTATTCATTCAGCAGAGAGAGAGAGTAAAACCTGGGTGTAACAGCTGTTCCTTTTTCTGATCACTCGCTCTCTGGATACACGTCTCACCTGTCCTGTCTTTGTTTTCCTAATTTGCTGATTATGCCTTCTGCGATCCACTCCTGCCCTCACACCTAAAGAAGACTATTTTTTATCTAGACTATCCATTGTGCAATTAACCCTTGTATGTGCTGTCCTTAAGGTGATATCACATAAAGGTGATATGTAAAAAAATGTTTTTTATTATTGTTATAGAGAAACATGATCAGATTTTCCCCGGCTCAGAAAAAAATATCTAAAGTATACTAGTTTGTCACTAGTATACTTTTAATACAGTCTTTGCTGTGCTCTTGAAGATCCTTGTGATATTTCGAGCTCTGGTTGAATGATAAGTGTCGCAGTTTAAATAATTTTCGTAGTTGGAAATTATGAAATGCTCTGTTAAAAGCAAGGGAGTTTTTATGTCCGTTACAGTAAAAGAAAATGCCTGACAAAGTAGGGCTTGGACAGATTCCAAGTGCATTTTTGCAATTTATGTTGCATTCTGCAATGTGCTGCTGTAATACAGTTTAAAATAATTAAAAGTCTAAACAGTATCAGCTTTATTTATGGGTTGCAATTTAAAAAAAGTCAAAAACCGCACTCAAAATGCAATTTAGAGCTTTCTGGCAAGAGGAGACACCCAAATTAATAATGTAACATGCCACTGTTTGTGCATGAACAAGGTTATACTGCTATTTCCTTAGATACGGGATTAAAAAAATAATTTTTATTAAGTTTTTAATAAAATGCTTTTATTCACTCATAATCTGACAATTTCAGGAAGACTAAGGGAATTGTCATCTGTTGTTGAAGCTCTGTGAGCTCGGTGACTTTGAGACCACTTGTTATCCCAGGTTGTTTGAATCGCCACAATTTAAATAGAGAAAAAAGAGCTGACTGACAAGATTTAAGATGTGGCTGTCAATGTTGGATTAAAAAAAAACACTTTGCCCGACGTTAGTTGCATTGCTTGAAAAATAATTTTATTTCGAGAGATTGGATAAGTAATTCTAGTGTTTTTTTAACTTCCTGAAAAACAAATAATAATTTAACTATATGTGCAAACGTTTTATGATATGTCGTTGTTGTGAATGTCTGTGGAGTGTATCTTATTTGCCTGTCTGTCCTGGCTGTGCTCTCTTGCTCACTCCCCTCTCTCTCTCTATTCAATTCAATGGGTACAATCATGTTGGGTATTTACTTTGCTTTGAGATGCCACTTTTAAAGGTGATATATAAAATCAAGGCTTTAACTTGCTTTAACTCCGCAAGTCTGAGTTCTTGTGTCTGTCCTATCCGAACCCGAAAGTATTACAATATGTATCTTTATAGCAGGTGGTGTACAGCTTTTTAGTATAGATGTATAAATTTGTATAAATATAAATTTGTTTAGTGCGAGTGAGGTTTTATTTAATCTCTGACCCAGGGAAACGTTTTATTTTTTCAAAGAAATGTTTGTTAAAAAAAGTAATGAGTCCAGCGGGATTCAAACACACAGAGTGTGAGGTAGGAGTTAGGAACCTAACTCACAGCGCCACCGGCAAGGTCACATTCAGAGTGCTGAAAAAGCACTACAGAAACATTATCAACAGACAATGTACAGCGTGGACTATTCTTGTGTTGCGGTACATGAATATAATTATATCGTTATTAATTTCTTTAGATACGCGATTCCATATTATATTCCCTTTTAATCAAATTCTAAAAGTATCCTTGTTGACTACGGTATCACATTACTTAAAGACGTCGAAGCTTAAAATGTTTAGAGAGAAATGGAATACTGGTGTGTTTTTTTTCTTTAAAGTACCGAGACCAGCCATATACTGTATGTTTATGTTCCAAAATTAATATCGTTTATGGCCTTCATACGCGTTACAGTATGCTCCTATTCTTTTTATGCTCAGGTACTAAGATTTCCCCTGCAGTGGTAAAATTCCATATGAATATTCAATGCTAAAACGGGCACAGTAAAGACATTTACTGTAAGTCTTTCTACGACCGACCAACGGACCACGAGTGCCCCTGTTTGTCAACCAATCATGTACTGCGGTATTTTGCGTCATCGCGCGTCACGACTGCAACGCCGTAGCCAATTACCTCCGGTACGTGTCTGTACCGCGCACTTTGAATGGCTGCATCTGTATCACTTCTGGTGCCTTTGGTCTCTGGGTTTCTGTCTATCAGCCCCCACTGCTCCTGAAGCTACCTCCTCAGCCCCGGATTTGTCTGGTGTCCCAAATTTAGGTACAGTAAGTCAGTGGGACTTGATGTTAAGTCTGCTTCTGGTTCCCCTCTCCTTTAGTCAATAAATTGTACGACGTACAGATGTGAATCTCACCCATCTTATAGCATACCCTACTGACTCTTCCAAAGCAAAACAGTTGGCTGTGGCATTCTTTAAAAGCCAAAAAGCTAGCTTGTTTGCTCCAATGAAACCATCATTCCTACTGGGGAGCCCTAGATGCTGAACCCTACTGCTGTATCTTCTCTGGTTAGAGCTCTGTCTTGTGCTGTTTGCTCTTCACAATCCCATTTTACAAAACTCTGCCCTGCTGCAGTCTGTCTATGTCTGCTACAATTAAGTGGAGAATGAAGGTCCTGACTTACATGTAAATGTACAGTATATATTCCTTTTTGAGAACCATTGTGATGTAAATGCTATTTTAATATAATTAATAATTGTTCTGATTAGACTTATTATAAATAGCTGGTTGGTCAACCACTATAGTTCCACTATATTCTCACACATCTGTGGAGACCACCAGCACTACAGACAGAAGTGTATGACAGGACAAAAGTTCAGTAGTTTCTTGCAGGATGAATTATCGGCCTTGTAACCTTTGAAGCTTTGAAACATTAGCCAGGTTTTCAGGAGCAGAAACATATGAACCAACAGCAGTGCTACCTCTGAGGTCACTAACATCAGCCTTCTTTCCCATAGCAAAACAAACTGAACCAAAATCCTGGACTGACACTACTTTATAGACCTCTTGAATTATGGGGCATGGCCTCTTCACTGTTTTGGATAGATAAGGTAACTCTTAATCGGCATACAATTTAACGGTCTACATGATAAAAAGGAAAATAAATCATATAGTCATCCAATCATGCAGAGAGGTGGGAATATAATTCAAACACAAAAAAAGTGCTGGGAGTTTCATGTGAGGACAATAGATAAAGACAGAATGGATTACTACTTGCACATTGTCTATTGTTTGTTTGTATATTGTCTTGATGCACTGTTTGCACTTTGTTTTGTTTTTTACACTTGTTTTACAATCGAGAGACTTTCTGTAAGTAAGAATTCCATTGTACCAGTATCGGTTACATATGGCAATAAAGTTCAAGTTCAAGTTCAAGTTCGATTAAATCCTGATCATGGATGAAATATGAAGGTGTTTTTTTTTTTACCTGGAGGAAGAGACATGTTAAGTCCATGAAGACTGGGAAGACACCATATGGTTATGCTACATTATTTAGCACTGTTAAATAGAGGAGTAGGCCAAGAAACTAGTGTGAGGTTTAAGAGTCTACATAATCTCAGAGACAATGCGGATTGATAAATGAAGCAATACTGCTCTAACATTCCTTCAGAATAGAGATGGCAAAACCTCAGTAATTAAAACATTGTCTTGTTTAGTTCAACTATTGTCAAATTAATTTACCAAATGTATTAAATTGTCCGTAACTGTGGACATTTTTAATTGTGCTTTGTAGTGTGTTCTCACGAGGCACCAGTTCTGTAGGGGTTTGGGCATTTACTGGGACAATTATTAATTGTGGCAGTAAATCATGAAATGATTCTTTTAATGGTCTTAGAATCCAACCTTGCGGTATAACTCAAACAACGCACACACACAGGCACTAATACACTAAAATAAATTTATTAATACATAGAATGTGCATGTAAATCTAACAGATCTTATCGTGAGGGTTATCAGAATACAAAAGATATATATTCAGTCAGTTACGAAGAGTTACACATATCAAGAGGACATACGTTCGGTATATCATTCATTTAGACCTTTTCATAATTGAACTTGGTTACAACTTCTACATTAGATACTCAGAACAAGTACATAACTCTTAGGAATTAAATTGATATCAGCTGGTTGGGATAACAATTGAATTCTCTAGCTGAAATGCAGTGAAGTTGAATACTCATCTCCTGGGGGCACAAAGAAACAGCTGCAGGCTTGTTGCTGTCCAATCCGCGCCCTCTGGCTCGGTGTCAAGCTGTGCTGTGCGGCTATGTGCTGCTCTCTGAAGACTCACTAGTTAGTGTTGGCTTTAACTAGCAAAGTTGTGCTCAGGAGAAAAGTTACTGTGGGTCCCAGCAGGTCAGGAAGAAGAACGGTTCGTTCCTGATGAAGCGCCAGTTCTGAATACTGATTCAGCTGTCCACAGTTCTGACCTGTTCACGAGGCTTGCTGCTGATGCTAACCTTGGGTGGATCCTCTGGTTACTCGTTGCAACCTCCGCTCTCGACTCTTAGAACAAAGGAAAGTTCTGGCACTCGGACACACTGGCCGTTACATGGTTGTCCGGGCTGAGTCTCAGGATGGTCAAGAGGTGCGCTGCGAGAATGTCCTGCCCTTGGGAGCCTTCTGCTCCTGGGCCGTCCTGCCCTGGAATTCTTTAGAATAGTCTGGCACCCCTGGAATTCTCCTTAGAAATTCTGTGTTGCCTGTTTTTACCTGGAGGAACTTCAGCTCGTTCATTGGCTGAAAGTTTCGTGGGCATCAGAGACCCACATGGGTTACTCGGCCCTACCAGTCCCTGATTGGTTGATCAAGGTGAGATATGAGTCACTTACTCCTGACACTCCCTAGACAGATAGGCACCAATGGATGCGCATTGATCATGACAGCCAGGCTTAGCTAAGTGCATCCCCATTTGGGAGCTGTACCTTATCAAAAGAAAACATCTTTAAATCAGCCTGCATGAATAGCTTCTCTGTGGCTGCAGCACAGAGATGAAGAGAGAGATGGGGCCTCATTTGGGAAAGCACAGCAACACTTTACTCTGTCTTATTAACAAGCATTGCCGCTACAGCTTAAAGTCTAATCTTTTCATTATAGCTTTTAATGTGCCATGCTTTATTCAAGGTTTTATGTATTATTATACAGTTTTGAATCTTTTAAATAATTATTATAAATACAAATTATTATTGGTGTAGGCATTCTCTCATGAGGCACCAAGAAAATGTAGGGGTCTTGTGCATTTACTTGGACAATTAATAAATGTAGCAGTAAGTCACAAAATAATTCTTTGATGGCTATTAGAAGACCGACCTTGCGGGATAACAGCAACGCACACACACGGATACTAATACATGGCAATACATTTATTAATATATAAAGTGTGCATATAAACATAACAGATCTTGTCAGTGAGGGTTAGCAGAATACAAAAGGTATATATTAAATCAAGAAGAGATACAAACCAAGAGGGACATACATTCAGTATACCATTCATTTAGACCGTTTCGTAAATGAACTTGGATTACAACTTCTACACTAGATACTCAAAAGCAAGTACATCACTCATAGGAATTAAATTGATATCAAGTGGGGTTGGGGTAACAATTGAATTCTCAAGCTGTAATGTAGAATGTTGAATACTCATCCAATCTGTGTGGATTCAGATCTCCGGCGGACACAAAGAAACAGCGGCAGGCTTGTTGCTGTGTCCAATTGGCATTCTCTGGCCTGGTGCCAGGCAGTGCTGGTTCGATGTGAGAGAAGGAGGAGATTTCTGCTGCGGCGTGCTGACAGTGACTCTCTGAAGACCGGCTAGTTAGTTCTGGCTTTACTAGTGAGAGTTTGTGCACAAGAGAAAAGTGACTGTGGGTCAAAGCAGGTCACACTCTTTAGACAGGAAGAAGACCACTTCGTTCCTGATGTAGAGCTAGTCCCGAATCCTGTGATTCAGCTGTCCACAGTTCTGAACGTAGTTCACTTGTTGATCAGGTGAGCGTTTGCCGTGGGTTCACGGGGCTTGCTGCTGGGCTAACCTCGGGTGGATCCTTTGGTTACATGCTGGCAACCTCCATTCTCGACTCTTAGAACAAAGGAAAGTCCTAGCACTCGGACACACTGCCCGTTACATGATTGTCTGAGCTGAGTCTGAGAATGTCCAGGAGGAGCCCTTGAGGAGGCCTGTGCTGCCTGTTTTACCTGGAGGAACTACGGTCATTCGTTGGTTGAAAGTTTCATGGGCATCCGAGACCCACGTGGGGTTACCCTGCCCTACAAGATCCTGATTGGCTGAGGATGAGTAACAATGCACTCTGACCTTAGGGTTGTAAACAACTTGGGATGAGACTCTCCCTTGGAATCTCCCAGACAGTAAGGCGCCAGAGATGACCATTTATTAGGGTTACTGGAGAATCTCAGCATTGGGAGTTGTTCCTTATCAGGGCACTCTATCAGCTAGAAAAACACCTTAAATGTGAACCAAATGGAATGGCCTCTCTGTATCCAGCACGACTGAGATGAGAGACAGAGAGACTGGCAAGGGAGCAGCAAACTTAATTCCTGTATTTTTAATAAGCCTTGCTGCTACATTGGTAATGAGATTGCTCTTTTCTATATAAATGATATTTGTCAAGCTACTACAGTGACCACTAAAATTGGAAGAAACTGAATCAAATAATTCCTCTACACTTATCTAATAGGAGAAAGTCTGCAATTCTCTGTACACAATGCCATGTTTGGATGATTTAATGACCGAAATGATTTATATATACCCCCAAATGTTACTTGGAATTTAACATTTGTTCCTGATAACAATGCTTTGGGATGGTTGAAGTGCTCAAACTATTTGGCTGTTTTTATTCACAATGTTTCAGTTATGAAATAGTGTACAATTGAAACAGTATTAACAAAGCTGAAGATTATGCAAAGTGAAGAAAATAAATAGTCCAAACCAGTAGGTTTGACTGCAGACATTGATAGAATAGGCCCAAGTGAAATTACTAATCAAAACAGTGATATTTCAAGCTCACTTCTCATCTGTTCAAAAGCCTGGCAAAGCCATTAACAGCAGACAGAGCTTCAGCTTCATTACTCATTGCTCCATTATCACCAGTTCTCCAGTGTCCCTGGAGAAATCTGTGCCTTTTTCCTTAAAGTAACTATTTAACGATGATAAACTCATAGTGAGGTTTATTAGATGCCTTTGTCTCATCTAGAATAACTGGTCTACTCAGATTTGAAATTAAAGGAGCCTTAAATTACAACGAATACAAAGTTATTACAAAAGAAATATAACTATTTTATATAGCACCTTTAAAACAAATATATGTCACCCATAGTGTGTGATGGTGTGCTTGGGGGATAGACAGGAGACGATAGTTGTGAGTAGGATGATAGTAAGTCAGACAGGTACTGAAGTGGCAAGCCATGCAGAGCATTATACAATAGGTGAGCATGAGGATTTTTAAGTTGACACCAAACCTGATAGGAAGCCAATGCCAGGATTCCAGCATATGAGTAATGTGATCACTTGCACAAGACCTGTTCAGGATTCTGGCTGCTGAATTCCAAACATACTGAAGGTTGCTCAGTGTGGATTTTGATACCCCAATTAAAATGAAACCAGTTTGACTAGCTTTGACCAGTTTTTCAGCAACAGATAGCAACATACAGTAATCTGGCAATATTTCCAAGGTGGAAGAATTATGTTTTTAAGTTTTTTACAATTTTTACAAAATAGGTGAATTTATGTTTAAGAATTATGTTGTGCAAGTGGGTTAAACATCAAGCCTGGATCAAAAATCCCCCCCAAGATCTCAATTTAGATTGAAATTCAAGTACAGTGTCATTCATAGATAGGAAAATATTTTATTTAAAAAATAACTGGCAACTGGCAACTCACTAAAGCTAAGCAGGTGTGAGGTACAGATGCAGCCATTCAAAATGCACGGTACAAACCCGCGGTACGGAAAAAGACCCACAAGCTACCGCAGGGCACCCCGGTAAGTGATTGGCTGGCCAAAATGACCGACAGGGGCACTCGTGGTGCATTGGTCGGTAGTGAAAAGATTTCATCATTTAATCTCTTTACTGTGCACATTTTAATCCGCTTAGTAGTGACTATTTATATGAAATTTTTTATATGAAGCTGAGCATAAAAAGAAGAGGAGCATAACGCAGCTGAAGGTCATAAACGATATTAATTTAGAAACATAAACATTACGGTATGTAAACTGTACTGTGTATGGCTGGTCTTGGTAGTTTAAAGAAAAAATACACACCAGTCTTCCATTTCTCCCTAAACATTTTAAGCGTGAAAGTTTTATGAAACGGTACCCAAATATGGGATTGCTGTATAGAATGAATTTTAATTTAAAAAAATGATTTAACACGAAAATTAAGCTGTTTACATCTTCCGCCTGAGAACATAGTCACCCATTGCTACCCAACGCAGAAACACAGCCACTAACTAGCAAAGAGAGGACATTAGCTAGCCAATATGATAAAGAAATAAATGATTATTTTGATTATTTCTTTTGCACATTTATTTGAACATTTCCATCGATTGTACAAGCACTTGGAAACTGTCCAATCCCTAGTTCATCAGGCATTTTCTTTTACGCTGCGGGCATTCTCCCGGTCTGGCGCTGGTCTGTGTCTTCTAGGATATAATATAGTGATTTTTTGTTAAATTTGGGTTTCCAATAACGCTGCAGCAAACTCTTGTTTTTATGTCCACTATAACAGACAATCTCCTTTGTTTTTAACCGAGCGTTTAATAATTTCCTAAAATGAAAATGATTTACTTTATTTCCCTCACGGGATCAATAAAAGTATCAATCATCTATCTTAACTATGGGAAAGACTTATGGTGTCTCCCTATACCAGAGATTACGGTAGAGCTTCAGAATGGTGATTGGCTGACACCATCTGACACCCCTCTGATTGGGGGAAAAAAGACGTGCTGATCAGGAAGAGGATTTCTTTCTATTCTAAATGTGTATTTTAAAAGTTTAATTAAGTAAAAACCTTACAGCGTACACAGATTTCTAAACTGATCAGGAGGAAGAAAAATCACCCGTGTTTCGCGCATAAAAAGTGGTTATTAACTATCGAAACCTGTTTTAATTTATTTTATTTTTAATTAGATTAAGAGTTCCCGTCACCCCCATTCCCATTTTAATCACAAACCCGTCTTTAATTAAATGTGTTTTACGTAAATCTTTATCTTTGTCTTCTGTATAATAATGTTCACCACTCTGTCCAGCAAATTAATAATAAACTTTATTTTATATAGCGTTTTAAACGTATAAGTAATTAGATTGCTCATAAACCTAATCACTTATTCTACATAAACAGCGTAATTGCTCTCTGAAAATGCTTTTTCTTTTTATTTAGGCTCAGATTTCAAATATAGATCGTACACTAATTACTAGCAGTAAATACTGATGTTTTACTCCCTCTTACCACAAAAATCTTAAAAATAATGTATTGTAGCTGGGATTAACTTTTTTCCAAACGTGTCTACCTGCTGCGGACACGGAATGGTAAAAGATGGCGACAACAAAGGCATCCAGAGATGAGGGGTGTCTTTCTGCCTCCATAACTAAAATGCCAAATAGGAGTAGTTTTTAATTCAGTTTGAATTATAACTGTATGTACTGACTTCGTATTTGGTCAGTGCTTTAAAGAGACGGCGCGCCAAAATCTTTCGGTGCCGTCGTCTGCGCTTTAAAGGTACCCCTGTCGCGGAAAAATTTGACCTCGGAACGTTCACCCAGCGTAATTATTGTTTCATTGATTGTCTTTAAATCAATTGTTGTCAGAATATCCCCACCTCCAAACAAGAACAAAATTGCAACAATTTTATTAACTGGCTGTTTCAGTAACCTAAAGTATATATCTAAAGTAATAATTTAACAATATATGTAAATGTTTTAAGATATGTTTATGTTGTGAATGTCTGTAGATTGGATCTTATTTTTAGTTTTTGTTTTGTTTCAAATGGCCTTGCAGATCAGATACTGTATCAAGGAACAAAACAATTATCGCACCTGGCTCCTCAATGGAATTGTTTTAACATGCTAACGTGTTGGTGTAACACTCTGTGTCTACAGTACATTGTGAACAAACCAGTTTCACAGGTATTTTCAACCCCCAACCAATGTTGTTTCATCGGTTGTTATCCTGTAAAGCGCTTTGAGGAGCCACCTTTAAAGGCGCTATATAAAATAAAGTTTATTATTATTATTATTATTATTATTATTAATATTGATCATATTTTACAACTTGTAAATTGTTGTTGTTATTGTTGTTATTGTTGTTGTTATCCTGTAAAGCGCTTTGAGAAGCATACTGTCCAGCTTGTCAAGTGCATTCTTTTGTAGAGCTTTGGGCTTATTAGTGCTCCATTTACAGCAACCCAATGTAAATACATTTTGTCTCCTAATCCACCACCACATGTATGAATCATAGCCCTGCCAAATGATGCAAATTCCGCTGCAATGGTTGTGTGCAGGAATTATTCAGTATGGCATCTCCATGTTCAAGCAAACACTGCTCTGTGTGCAAATGCTATATAAATGCCTAGCGGGAGAGCCACTGGGTATAGTCGCCGCATACGTGGCCTACTTAACCCACCAGGGTTACCCTACTCTCCCGGAGGAGGCCCACCAGGAGATAGCACTCCAGGCGTTCCTCTGGGCCCTGGTGCCGACTGAGGTGCAGCGCCACGTGATGCTGGCCGCGCCGATCCTCTTGGAGCAGGCCCTGGCTCTGGCTGAGCAGGCTGATGTCCTCAGGGTGCTCACCGAGGCTGAAACACCCCTTCTACCTTGCCCCAGTCCGCGAGTAATGTATCCTGGGGTTGGACTTGTTGCAGCAAGTGATCTCGCCGCTGGGGGGCACCCACCACCCCCGTTGCAGCACCTTGTCCCTCACGCCCAGGTCAAGGCAACCACCCACTTGCTGCAACTAGTCTTACCCCAGGATACAGGGGGTCCGGCTGCCTTGGTGCCCGGCAGGACACCAGGCTGCAGCAGGGTGATGGTCGAACCGGTGTTGACCAGGACCTGGTAGGGAAGAAACAAGCCCCGGTGGCCAACCCTTCCCACAGCAGGCGGGATGAAGCACTCTTTCTGGCTTTCCAGAGAGGGGGTAGCGTCACTCAAGGGCGGCCTTCCCCCCTTTAGGCCGCTCCCGTTTCCCAACGGCCTCCGGAGTCCCCAGGGATCCAGCGCCTTGCACTCCCAGGCGATGTGCCCCCTCTCCCCACAGCGGTGGCAGATGACCAGCTTTCGTCACTCCCCCAGCATTGCCGTGCTGCCCGTCTCCTCCTCCCCATCTGATTCCCCGTGTACCCCTCCGTTGGTGCCCACCGGTCTCCTCGAATACAGCATCAGCCTGCTCAGCCAGATCCAGGGCCTGCTCCAAGAGGACCGGTGCGGCCAGCATCACGTGGTGCTGCACCTCAGTCGGCACCAGGGCCCAGAGAAACGCCTGGAGCGCTATCTCCCGGTGGGCATCCGCCACGTCTGCGGCGACTGGATCCAGTGGCTCTCCCCCTAGGCAGCAGCGTTGGGCCAACCTTGCCGGGAGCAGTCCTGGCGCCTCCCCTCTCCTGCCAAAACGCCTCCGGAAGGCCGACGCCAACGCCGCGTAGTTGTACCGCTGGTCCCCGGGTACATCCAACAACGCCTGGCAGGCCTTCCCCTCCAGGACGGCGGCGAGGTGGCCCACCATCTCCAACTGAGACCAGCTGTTTGCCCAGACCGCCATCTGGAACTGGGCCTCAAACATTTGCCATGGGATCTCCCCATTATAACGGCTCGGTCTCACTGGCGCAGGCTGGAGCAGGGGTGGCGGGCTGGATCCCGCTGGTCTGGCGTCTCTTTCCTGCCACATGGCCTGAGGTGACCCAGGAAAGGGCCCCCCTTCCTCTGAGTAGGTCACCGTGGGGTAGCCCTGATAAGGGCTGTGGCCACTGGCGGTGCTGAGGGGTCGTCCCCGCCCCTGGCGGCTGCTGCTCGCCCCCAAAAGGCACTTTAGGGGGTCACTCAGCTGCTGGGGGAACCGGCGCTTCTCTGAGTCCGACATCATCAGCCGTTCACTGTCCATCCTCCGCTTCTAACACCAATGTAATGAATTTGGGTTTGTTGAGGACGAACACAGAGACTGAAACCTGTGGAGTTAAAAACTGCGCTTTATTTCTTCTACATCACCACCCGCCAGCAGCACTCCCGCGCCCAGACGAGAGAGAAAGACAAGACAAGCCCGCCAAGAGCGCGGGCCCGAGAGACAGAGAGTGAGAGACAGAGAGAGAGAGAGAGAGAGAGAGAGAGAGAGAGAGAGAGAGAGAGAGAGAGAGAGAGAGAGAAAACACCATTTATGAAAAACTCAAAATTTTGGAATTGGCTATCAAAGACAACCAAAACCCCTTAGACTCCCCAATCACTGAGCAGGAGCTACTGGACAAACTCCAGGCCCTCAGACCACGCAAAGCCTGTGGCCATGATGGTGTCATAAATGAGATGCTGAGACACAGCAGCCCAAAGTTGCAACAAGCCCTGCTCAAACTCCTCAATCTCATCATGACAGCTGGATGTTTCCCCGAGGCCTGGAACCAAGGACTGATCACGCCCATCTATAAGAGTGGAGATAAACTCGATCCCAACAACTACCGGGGCATCTGTGTGAACAGTAACCTGGGGAAGGTATTCTGCAGTATCCTAAATACACGAATACTGGCCTTCCTTACCGAACACAATGTCCTGAGTAAAAGTCAGATTGGCTTCTTGCCAGATCACCGCACATCTGATCACATTTACACCCTACACACACTGATAGACAAACACGTCCACCAAAAACACAAAGGAAAACTTTTTGCCTGCTTTGTCGATTTCAAAAAAGCATTTGACTCGATTTGGCATGAGAGATTGTTTTATAAACTACTCCAAAGTGGCATAGGGGGCAAAGTGTACGACATAATTAAATCAATGTATTCAGAGAGCAAATGTGCAGTGAAAATTGGAAACAAAAGGACTAAATTCTTCACCCAAGGCCGCTGGGTGAGACAGGGCTGCAGCCTGAGCCTAACACTGTTCAATATCTATATCAATGAATTAGCAGGAATGTTGGAGCAGTCTGCAGCTCCTGGTCTTACACTACACGACACAGAAATCAAGTTCCTGCTCTACGCAGATGACCTGGTCCTGCTGTCGCCCACAGAACAGGGGCTGCAGCAGAACCTGGCACTGCTGGAGCAGTACTGTCAGACCTGGGCACTGACAGTCAATCTGGACAAGACCAGAGCTATGGTTTTCCAGAAGAAAGCCAGACCTCAGGGAAACAGGTACAAATTCACACTGAACAACAACACATTGGAGCACACATCCAGCTACACATATCTCGGTCTCACCATCAGCTCTTCCGGGAGTTTTGACCTGGCAGTGAAGGCACTGAGGGAGAAGGCACTCAGGGCTTTCTACACAATAAGAAGGAGGCTCTTCAACATCAACCCACCAACAAGAATCTGGCTCCAAATATTTGAAAGTGTAATCCAACCCATTGCCCTATACGGCAGTGAAGTGTGGGGTCCCCTCACAGACCAGGATTACACCCAATGGGACAAACACCCCACAGAAACTCTGCACATGGAGATCTGTAGAATCATCCTCCGTGTGCAGAGAAAAACTCCTAACAACGGGTGCAGGGCCAAATTAGGCCAGTACCCACTATTGATAAACATACAGAAAAGAATATTAAAGTATTGGCTACACCTAAAAAACAGTGACCAAAATTCCTACCACCACAAAGCCCTGCTGAGCCAAGAAGTGAGCCCAAAACAGAGCCCCCTGAGCCAGCTGGTCCTGAGGCTCACCGACCTGAGCCACACCAACACTAACCAGCCTCAGGACAGCACTGCTAGAGCACCACAACCCAGACTCAACCACATCACAGCACAGATCAAACAGCAATATCTCACACACTGGGACACACACACACAAACACAACATAAACTGGAATGCTACAGAACCTTAAACAGACAATACACACTAGCTGAATATTTGACCAAAATAAAAAATAACAAACAGAAACAGACCCTGACGAAGTACAGGCTCAGTGACCACAACCTGGCCATAGAAACTGGGCGACACAGGCAGACCTGGCTGCCCAGAGAGGACAGGCTGTGCTCCCACTGCCAGCAGGGAGAAATAGAGACAGAGGTGCACTTCCTACTGCACTGTGACAGATACTCTGGGATTAGAGAAACATTCTTCCCGAAATTCAGAAATCTAATCCCAGAGTTCCCACACCTGCCAAAACCACAACAGGTCCCAATCCTACTGGGAGAGGGAGGAGGGAACTCAGTTGATCTGGCAGCCCAGTATGTGATCTCCTGTCACAGCCTGAGGAACAATGAGTCCGTCTCCCAATAATGCTCCAGCCGCCTACAGTATATGTCAATATTATATAATATGTCTTTGTTGTAAATGTCTGTAACATGTCTGTAGATTTTATTTTACTTCTATTTTTTGTTTTGTTCTATGTTAATTTTATTATTTTTATTTGCTTTGGCAACACTGATTGTACCCATCGGTCATGTTAATAAAGCACCTTGAATTGAATTGAATTGAATTGAGAGAAAGAGACACCGAGACACCAAGGGGTGCGGATCCAGGGAACTATTTACACGGAAAATGGGCAATCTCCCCAGACTGTACTCCCATTTCACTGTTACCTGGATACCTCTTGGGGGATATCCTCTATATCCTCTTGGGGGAAATATCCTCTTGGGGGATATTCTAACAACAAGTGATTATAAGACGATCTGTCAAAGTGCAATGAAATACAATATGCTGGACAGTATGCTTCTCAAAGTGCTTTACAGGATAACAACAATAACAACAACAATTTTACAAGTCATGGGAGGAAGAATATCATCAATATTAATAATAATAATAAACTTTAATTTATATAGCGCCTTTAAAGGTGGCTTTTTTAAAAAAATAAAAATAAATGCATTTGCATTTGCACACAGAGCAGTGTTTACTTGAACATGGAGATGCCATACTGAATAATTCCTGCACACAACCATTGCAGCGGAATTTGCATCATTTGGCAGGGCTATGATTCATACAAGTGGTGGTGGATTTGGAGACAAAATGTATTTACATTGGGTTGCTGTAAGTGGAGCACTAATAAGCCCAAAGCTCTACTTATTATTTTACAAAAGAATGCACTTGACAAGCTGGACAGTATGCTTCTCAAAGTGCTTTACAGGATAACAACAACAATAACAACAACAATTTACAAGTTCTGGGTGGAAAAATATGATCAATATTAATAATAATAATAATAAACTTTATTTTATATAGCGCCTTTAAAGGTGGCTCCTCAAAGCGCTTTACAGGATAACAACCGATGAAACAACATTGGTTGGGGGTTGAAAATACCTGTGAAACTGGTTTGTTCACAATGTACTGTAGACACATAGTGTTACACCAATGCATTAGCATGTTAAAACGATTCCATTGAGGAGCCTGGCGCGATAATTTTTTTGTTCCTTGATACAGTATCTGATCTGCAAGGCCATTTGAAACAAAACAAAAACTAAAAATAAGATCCAATCTACAGACATTCACAACATAAACATATCTTAAAACATTTACATATATTGTTAAATTATTACTTTAGATATATACTTTAGGTTACTGAAACAGCCAGTTAATAAAATTGTTGCAATTTTGTTCTTGTTTGGAGTTGGGGATATTCTGACAACAATTGATTTAAAAACAATCTGTCAAAGTGCAATGAAACAATAATTACGCTGGGTGAACGTTCCGAGGTCAAATTTTTCTGCGACAGGGGTACCTTTAAAGCGCAGACGACGGCACCGAAAGATTTTGGCGCGCCCTCTCTTTAAAGCCCTGGCCAAATACGAAGACAGTACGTACAGTTGTACATTTGTTATTTGTACAATAACAAAAATAATTAAAAATAATTAAGATAATCAAAAAACAAGATCTCTTTTACTTCCAAATTTTAGCAAATCGTAACTTTTAAAGTACTGCACTGAAAACTTTGTAAAAAAGGAATTGCAGAAATATTAAATAAAGTAAAAAATAAAAAAACAAGTGCACTCAATAACAAGGGATGTCAGAAAGCCTGAGCAGATAGGAACGTTTTATTAAAGAAAGTTTCTTTAAATTGATTTGTCTATATTTTCAACCTTGGGTAAGATTTTAATCCACTTGAGCTCTGAAAAGTTCCTCTCTGCTACTGCCACTGTCACTGGGAAAGAGATTGTCATTCGAAGGGCTACAGGTTAAGTTCACAATACTCCCATTTAATAAATTACAGGAGAAACTGCAGGGAAAAGAATACATTTTAGTGCTGATTACATATAATCGCTGAACAGGTTTTTGCACTGCACATTTAGTTTCATGCTTTTGTTTGTCCGGTATGTGCTGATTTGTAGCCAGGCAACTAACATGACATTTACAATTATGGGGAATGTGAATCTGTTCAATTCTAATAATAAAACTCCTCAAGTTGTTTACATGCCTAGATTAAAAATGTCTACCTTTCACTAGTTACGTGAATCGGACAGACTTAAAACCAAATGATATACAAATTTGTACATTATTATGCATGCATTATTACAGTGACTGATTTGGCATATCTCTGTTTTGAGATTGCTTATCCCACTCTAGTTTTCTGCATTTCAGAAACATATTATGTACCCGATTAAGATTAAATTTTTCTGACTGGGCTTCCATTTTGATGATCCACAGTAGTAACAGAGAAGCCACTATAGGGTATTTTTCGCTCACATTTGAATGTGCTGATTAAAAATGTTTTGTTGGACATTGCAGGCCTCTCTGGGGTCCTATGCAGTCATCTAGTTCGCATATGTCAAGGGCAGGCCCTGCTAGTCTGTGTAATAAACTTCAACTGAACTCCCCTGTCCCCTGTGACACATGCCAGTCCATCTATCCATTACCAGGAAGGTGCTAATTTCTGGTATGAGTCATGACAACCCAGAGCCTGTGCTGAAGCATACAGTATGGTACAAGACACAGCTACATCCTGAACAGGACATAGACAGGACATCAGAGACAGTAGTCAACCTAAGCTGTGTGTCAGTGTAAAAACATAGGAAGTCACCAGAATCTAGATTCAAACCCAGGACTCAGGATCTAGCAGCACTAAAGTTATTCATTATGCAACTCTGACAAATAACTGGGACAAGCAAACTTTAAAAGTCAAGAAAATAAAACATTGACAACCTTTGACATATATCAAATATGGGTCATACTTTAGAATAATAGGCATAAAATCTGGCATCAATGTCACACATGTCTTGTATCATGCAATTTCATAAAAGGTATAATTCTTTAGTTGACCAAAATTTAATTGGTAGGTTATTTAATGAGAAATATGAGGACATAAATATCCATGTGAAGTTAATCTGTAATGCTCGAACAGTGGGCTCAAATTATGAATTCATAATGGATTACATCATAACTCAAGGGAGGTTAATAAAGTATTCCTGGGTTATTCTAGTCATTAGGAATTTGTGTTTGATATTGGAAATGTTTTAAAAGTAAAGTTATAATAATAATAATTATAATAATTGCTTACACTTATATAGCCCTTTTCTGGACAATCCACTCAAAGCGCTTTACAGGTAATGGGGACTCCCCTACACCACCACCAATGTGCAGCATCCACCTTGATGATGCGACGGCAGCCATAGTGCGCCAGAACGCTCACCACACATCAACTATTAGTGGGGAGGAGAGCAGAGTATTGTAGCCAATTCATAGAGGGGGATTATTAGGAAGCCATGATTGGTAAGGGCCAATGGGAGATTTGGCCAGGATGCCAGGGTTACACCCCTACTCTTTTCGAGAAACGCCCTGGGATTTTTAATGACCACAGAGAGTCAGGACCTCGGTTTTATGTCTCATCCGAAGGACGGGGTGATATGGCTGCGGGCTATGCATTAGTATGCAAAGTATGCATTAAAAAAATGTCATACGCAAGGTATTCATTAAAATGTAAAAATATTAATTGACGAGAAGGGCCAACTTCAGAATCAATAGTAATAAAGCAGAAGACAGAAGTAGAAAGTATGTGAAAGTCCATTTAAATCTTAAACATGAGGCAACTATTTACTTGTGGGTATATGGAACAAGATACCCAACTATGTTGTTGAGGCTGATGTTCTGGCTTAATTTAAGAAATGGCCGGAAGAGATCCTCATATCAATTAGCTACTAACTGCAAAAATGGCCCCCTTTCTTTGCAACCTTTCCTATGTTATTACTTGCACAATGATCCTTACACTACAAAGTAAATGGCAGCTACTAAAAGGCATTGCTCAAAACATCACACAGCACCCTCAGGCATTCAAGAACAAGAAGTACATTGCAATGCTTTTTGTTTAACGACACAAAGTGTCACAGTAAAATGCAAGTTTTATAACCATCACTAAAAACAGATAAGTAATTTTATTAGAGGGCTGTTTGTGGTAAGGCAGATGTGAGACTTGGGGAATGACAAATTAGAATCACACAGATTGTGTCAAACTGAATGTCCCTGTTATTTAATAACTTGTGATTTACACAATCAGTAGATGTAAATCTGTCTTTGAAAGTTATGCGTATCAGTGTCTGCTTTTACCAAGTATATAACTCTCCTTTTAGATTCTGTTTTTTTGCTGTGTTCATTTGTAGCATGTTTTTATACGTTTTACCAGAATAATGTGATGAACTAAAACACAAGCTTTCCTTTTAATATAAAAATTCATTTTTTTTCTCTCCTACTTTTTTTCCATTCTATTTTTGGATTGATATGTTTTTAATTTTGCTCTACCTGCTTTATTCAAAACAGACTCCACCACTGTGCTTTTGACTCCCCTTATCTTGCATTTCAGCTCCCTAATTAAAAACAATGACCTTGCCTTGGAGAATGGTACTGACATGGGTTTTGCAAAAGGAATTTAAGATTCTGGCTATGTGCTCAACTGAGTGTCTGCAGCACACTGTTCACCATCACTTAATCAGCCATTTTGACATCCACACAAGAATTGATTTTATTTCACTGAACACATTACAAAAAGTGTTTAACCTGAGTATTTGGCTTCCTGCATTTGTGTTCCTTTAAAAGGGTCAAATAAGTGCTATGCAGATGCAGTTGTGCAAGGCATTCTTACTGGTGGTTTGAGGTAATCTACAATTTGTGTTCCAGTCTCAGATCATTTTGTATAAAAGGACATTTTAGGTCAGGAGGTTATTGATAATTATAATCTCAAAGATAATTGTAGAGAAGGATTTGTGAAGGATTCTAAAGGACACCAGAGAGAAGTGTCATGAATGGACTTATTCTTAGCAAAAAAGCTTAACTGCAGAAAGATAACTAGTTGTTTTGACATCCAGGAGTCTTCAACAGCAGATAGAATTCTTGAACATGCTATAAGAGTAGTATAAAACCATTAAAATACAGTATGCCATTATATATTTAGATTTCAAGAATGTTTTTCATAAAGTAACTCATAAAGGTTTGATTTTCAAATTATAAGCCATATTTCTTTTATAGTACGCTGAGCTCACCCCCTTTTACAAGACTGGTCATCTTCAACAGACTGGTCATTAACTATAAAATCACATTAACTAGTACAGATTCAGCCATTCAAAATGCACGGTACAAAACCGCGGTACGGTAATCTACCCACAAGCCACCGCAGGGTACCGTAGGGTAAGTGATTGGCTGGCCAAAATGACCGACAGGGGCACTCGTGGTGCATTGGTTGGTAGTGAAAAGATTTAATCATTTAATGTCTTTACTGTGCACATTTTAATCCGCTTAGTTTTGAATATTTATATGGAATTTTACCACTAAAGGGAAATTTTATTAGCTGAGCATAAAAAGAAGAGGAGCATAACGCATCTGAAGGTCATAAACGATATTAATTTAGGAACGTAAACATTACTGTATGTATGTAAACTGCACTGTGTATGGTTGGTCTTGGTAGTTTGAAGAAAAAATACACACCAGTCTTCCATTTCTCCCTAAACATTTTAAGCATGAAAGTTTTATGAAACGGTACCCAAATATGCGATTGCTGTATAGAATGAATTTTAATTTAAAAAAATTATTTAACATGAAAATTAAGCTGTTTACATCTTCCGCCTGAGAACAGTCACCCGTTGCTACCCAATGCAGAAACACAGCCACTAACTAGCAAAGAGAGGACATTAGCTAGCCAATATGATAAAGAAATAAATGATTATTTTGTTTATTTCTTTTGCACATTTATTTGAACATTTCCATCGATTGTACAAGCACTTGGAAACTGTCCAATCCCTAGTTCAATAGGCATTTCTTTTACGCTGCAGGCATTCTCCCGGTCTGGTGCAGGTCTGTGTCTTCTAGGATATGATGCAAGCGAACTCTTGTTTTTATGTCCACTATAACAGACAATCTCCTTTGCTTTTAACCGCGCGTTTAATAATTTCCTAAAATGAAAATGATTTACTTTATTTCCCTCACGGGATCAATAAAAGTATCTATCATCTGTCTAAACTATGGGGCAGAATTCCAATTCTGGTAGGGCTTCAGAATGGTGATTGGCTGACACCATCTGACACCCCTCTGATTGGAGAAAAAAGACGTGCTGGTTTGCTATACATAAATACTGTACCAGGAAGAGGATTTCTTTCTATTCGAAACGTGTATTTTAAAAGTTTAAGAAGTAAAAACCTTACAGCGTACACAGATTTCTAAACTGATCAGGATCGTTATCTTTGCCTTATGCATAATAATGTTCACCGCTCTGTCCAGCAAATTAATAATAAACTTTATTTTATATAGCGTTTTAAACGAATAAGTAATTAGATTGCTCATAAACCTAATCACTTATTATACATGAACACAGCGTAATTGCTCTCTGAAAATGCTTGTTCTTTTTATTTAGGCTCAGATTTCAACTATAGATCGTATTATTATAAACTTTCTTGGGAAAATGTATTTTATGTAAACCATGTTTGCTATTAATTCATTTAGGGCTAGAATATGTTAATTGTCTTCCAATCGAGTCGAATTGACAGAAGCTTGCCACAATTAAAAGAAGCAATTAAACACAGCGTAATTGCTCTCTGAAAATGCTTTTTCTTTTTATTTAGGCTCAGATTTCAACTATGGATCGTATTATTATAAACTTTCTTGGAAAAATGTCTTTTATGTAAACCATGTTTGCTATCAATTCATTTAGGGCTAGAATATGTTCATTGTCTTCCAATCGAGTCGAGTTGACATTAGAAGCTTGCCACGCCCAGACTGTTACACCAACGCATTAGCATGTTAAAGCGATTTCATTGAGGAGCCTAGCTTTTTTAACTAGTAAGTACTGTACTTTCTTGGTTTTGGAGGGGGGCGGTGTCTTTTGCTGGAAATCTCGCCCCCTTCTACTTTGAAAATACCTGTGAAACCGGTTTAATTCGTCAAAGCCAGCACTCCCGCAGGGAGGGGGGTTGTACTCGTTAATGTCTTAGCCGGAACACATCATTATATCTCATTTTGTAGTTCTATAAAAAAATCGTTTGCCCAGCCTAATATTATTGTTGTTATTGTTTTTATCCTGTAAAGTGCTTTGAGGAGCACAGCTTTCTCAACACTTAGATTACTTTTTGATACCATCCTTACACAAAGCAGAAACTTCTTGTATTTTTTGATGACATACAAGTGGAAAGATTACAGATTTTAATCGTCTTTTTTCTGAACCAGGGAAAATCTGATCATGTTTCTCTATAACAATAATAAAAAACTTGATTTTACATATCACCTTTAAAAGTAGCATCTCAAAGCAATACAGTAGATGTTAACCACAGATTACAAACTAAATACCCAGACAAACGCAAACGCGTTTTTAATAAAATGCTTTTATTCATTCAGCAGAGAGTGAGAGGGACATCCAGCAGAGAGAGACACACACACCGGTTTTCATTGACAAAAAGTAATTGTTTTTTTACATTCCTCTTGTCTAACAGGAATGTTTTGTTTGTGGACAGACTGTTAGACTAGAGGAAAAGAGCGCCTCCTTCTATGAAGCATTTCGTTGATCCGATCACGAATTATTTTCCAGTCGCACGAAGAAAGGGTTGAGAATCTCCGGTTCACCATCCTACTAATGGTTTCCCGGAGATTGCAAGGCAAGGCACTTTTGCCTCTGGACCCATCGAAATTTACAGATGTGGTCCACCTCCAGTAAATTTCAAAAGTCACAAGATTTCGAAACACGAGGGCGGCGTAGCGGTCGGCTCTTGCTTTCCCGTCTATGCCGATGCACTGCAAGTACAACCCCCCCTCCTTCTCTTGAGTGATGGGTAACAGTTGGATATCTGGGAGAATTATTTGTCCCGCTGGCGTCTGTGAATTCCTCTCTGTAAACGGTGCTTCCTGAGGGGAGATAGATGGCGGGGACAGCATCAACCAATTCCTGTGCGGTGGTGAGTGGAGAGGCCGGGATGGAGTGTACTGAGGCGGTGTGTGCTCTGCGGGGGGCAGAGCTTCCGCCAGGCATTGCAACCTGCGCGGCGGGGAGAGGCACTTATCGGGAGACAGCTGCTCAACTGTTTGACTGCCGGAACATACTGTCTCCTTCCTCTGCATTTTCAGGAGTGTCTCTAGCCTCCCAATCCTCCCCAGTAATGCGTCGTACTGCTCCCGCTGCTGCCGAAAAGTCTCTACACAGGTGGTGCTTTTACAGGTTGGCACCCTGGCCAGTGGCTGAGAGCAGAGACCCACGGCCTGTGGCAAAATAACATCATTCATGTAAGAAATAAATTCACACAGTAGTATTCATCAGTCGCGGAACAGACGTCAAAATAAACTTTTCTTTTTTTCCATCTGACCGCTTCCTTTTTTACTGTCCTGGTGGTAGATTTCGAAGATCGTTTCGCCCGTGCGGTGTTTTCTTGAAGAACAGGCTACGAAGAAATAATTATATTTGAATTTAAAATTAAAAACGGCAATAATACCTTGTAATATGCGCTGTAATCGTGTATTTCAGATGAAGTCTGCTGTATTTGCTTACCCTTCGCTCTTTGGAAGCTGGGGCTGCAGAAGCACCCCGTCTCTTCCGGTAAAAGGTCTTGGTCTCCATACTGTACTGTGGTCGCTGTAGTGCAGGTTCGCAGTTTTTTTTTGTGATGGGAGCTCACCCAATCCCTTGGTGTATTTATGCTATATTCACATGTACAGCTAGAATGTGTTCATTGTCTTCCAATGAAAGGCAGGTTCCTTTTGCTGAAGTCGGGAGACATTAGAGGCTTGCCACACCGGGACTGTTAAACCAACGCATTAGCACGTCAAAGCACAGTGAGGAGCCAGGCGCAATAATTGTTTTGTCCCTTGATTTACTGATCTGCATTAATTATGGAAATCGAGTTCCTGCTCTTTGCAGACGACCTGGTCCTGCTGTCACCCACAGAACAGAGGCTGCGCCAGAACCTGGCACTGCTGGAGCAGCACTGTCAGACCTGAGCGCTGACAGTCAATCTGGACAAGACCAGAGTTATGGTGAAGCGGCAATACTTGTTAATAAGACAGAATTAAGCATTGGAATGCTTTCCTAAATGAGGCCCCATCTCACCCTCCATCTCTGTGGTGCAGCCACAGAGAAAGTATTCATGCAGGCTGATTTAAGATGTTTTCTTTCGATAAGGGACAGCTCCCAGACGGGGATGCACTTAGCTAAGCCTGGCTATCATGATCAATGGTCATCCATTGGCGCCTATCAGTCTAGGGAGTGCCGAATGGACATCTGGACTGCATTCCTAAGTGTCAAGAGTAAGTGACTTATATCTCACCTTGACCAACCAATCAGGGACTGGCAGGGCGTGGTAATACCACGTGGGTCTCCAATGCCCGCCAAACTCTCAACCAATCAGCAAAAAGTCTTGGTCAAAAAGGGAGTGCAAGCTCAGATCGGGGCTCTCCTTGGCCATTTTCGCACATCCTCAGAGACAATCACGTGACAACTGCTGTTGTCTGCAAAGGGACTTGGACTTTGTTCTAAGCGTGAGGCCGAGGATCCCGTACGTACTCAGAATTCTACCAACGTGAATGCTCCGCTTGATCAACGGCAGCCTACAGTTGGACCCTCGTCGACAACTTGAATAGCTTATTCAGAAGCAGCGCTGGACCGGGAACGAACCAGCTTCTTCCCAGGCAAAAGAGTGACTTGTGAGGACTCGCGGTCACACTCTGTGCATAGAGACTTTCTACTAGCCAGCCGGACTGCTGGTAGATCCCCTCGGACCAACGACTGCCCTGCGCGCCGCAGTTAGATTCCTCCGCCCGTCCTACTCCGAGCTGCACCTCGACTGGTTGGCCGGTAGCCAGAGGACGCCGGGACAACACCCATTGGACAACCGCTGGAACAGAGGCTGCAACAGAGCCTGTCAGCTGGTTTGGTGTTCGTGCCGGGAAATTCCAAATCCATACACAGTGGATAAGTAAACCCCATGTTCTACATTGCGTCTCGAGAATTCAATTGTACCTCAACACAAGTTGTTATCAATTTAATTCATGAGTAATGTATTTACTTCCGAGTTTAGAGTAACAGTGGGTAATAACACTGATTAGCGATTTGGTAACCGAAATATATATATTGACATATATTCTCTGTTGTGTATCTCTTTGTGTTTGCATCTCTTCGAGATTATATACCTTGTATATTGATAACCCTCACAGTAAGGTCTGCCGCTCGTATCCTGGCAGACTAGTATATGTTTGGTGGACAGTTTATATTAATAAATATATCTCGTGTATTGAACCCGTGTGTGTGCGTTGTTAGTTGTTCTGACGATTGATTTTCTAAAAGCCCCAACGAACAACCTCGTGATTACTGCTACAATTAATAATTGTCTCATTAAACCCATCAAACCACTACAATGGTTTTCCAGAAAAAAAGCCAGACCAACACATTAACACCTAACAACGGGAGCAGGGACGAATTAGGCCACTACCCACTATTGTTAAACATACAGAAAAGAATATTAAAGTATTGAAGTATTGGCTTTAGTATTAGCCATACAGAACATTAAAGTGCCCCTTTCCATTCAGCGGGTGTCTGAGCCGCTGTGTCCTATATTCTGACAGTCGCTGTTGTGAATGTCTGTAGAGTGTATCTTATTTTTAGTACTATATTTTTGTATTATATTCCCTATTAATCAAACTCTAAGAGTATGTATCGGCTTGTCCCCCCCTCCCGCCCCTCTCTGTGTACAGTAGAGCCTCCTGTCCAGCCAGCACATGTCCACAGACATTCACAACAGCGACATATCATAAAACGTTTGCACATAAAGTTAAATTATTAGTTGTTTCTCAGGAAGTTAAAAAAAACACTTGAATTATTTATCCAGTCTCTCGAAATAAAGTTATTTTTCAAGCAATGCAACAAACATCGGGCAATGTGTTTTTTTTTAATCCAACATTGACAGCCACATCTTAAATCCTGTCAGTCAGCTCTTTTTTCTCTATTTGAATTGTGGCAATTCAAACAACCCGGGATAACAACTGGTCTCAAAGTCACCGAGCTCACAGAGCTTCAACAACAGATGACAGTTCCCTTAGTCCTTCCTTAGTCTTCCTGAAATTGTCGGATTATGAGTGAATAAAAGCATCTTATTAAAAACACGTTTGCGTTTGTTTGGGAGCTATATTATGTATTTTTCATATGTAAGATATAATGATGTGTTCCCGCTTAAACATCGCACGACTTTAAAAGCTAGAAAAACAGGTTTCGATTCACATTAGTTGAAGAGCCTTGTTTTGTCAAAGGACAGCACAAAAAAGAACAGACAATACATGGGGAGGGCAAGCGAGAGAGAGAGTTATTAACCCTCTGTCAAAAAAAAACAAATCACCCGGGGCAGACACTCTGGGGGTTCATTGTGTGGTACAGAGCGGAGCTCAGTCAATCCTAACAAGTACAATAGTAAAGAGAGAAAAGTCAACAATTGATTTAAGGACAATCTGTCAAAGTGCAATGAAATACAATATTGTTGATGTTGCTGTTATTGTTGTTTTTATCCTGTAAAGCGTTTTGAGAAGCCACCTTTAAAGACGATATATAAAAGCGCTGATTCTTATGGAATGTGTATCTAAGGGAATAGCAGTATAATCTTGTTCATGCACAAACAGTGGCATGTTACATTATTAATTTGGGTGTCTCCTCTTGCCAGAAAGCTCTAAATTGCATTTTGAGCGCGGTTTTTGACTTTTTTTAAATTGCAACCCATAAATAAGGCTGATTGCAAAAATGCACTTGGAATCTGTCCAAGCCCTACTCTGTCAGGCATTTTCTTTTACTGTAACGGACACAAAAACTCCCTTGCTTTTAACAGGGCATTTCATAATTTCCAACTATGAAAATTATTTAAACTGCGACACTTATCATCCAACCAGAGCTAAAAATATCACAAGGATCCCCAAGAGCACAGCAAAGACTGTATTAAAAGTATACTAGTGACAAACTAGTATACTTTAGATATTTTTTTCTAAACCGGGGAAAATTTGATCATGTTTCTCTATAACAATAATAAAAAACATTATTTTACATATCACCTTTATGTGATATCACCTTAAGGACAGCACATACAAGGGTTAATTGCACATTGAACCGCGCCAAGAAATTTAAAATAGTCTTCTTTAGGTGTGAGGGTAGGAGTGGATCGCAGCAGACATAATCAGCAAATTAGGAAAACAAAGAACAGGACAGGTGAGACGTGTATCCAGAAAGCGAGTGATCAGAAAAAGGAACAGCTGTTACGCCCAGCTAATGCATCAGACACATTTCCTGGTGTATTGTGTTTTAAATAAAATAGGAGTGTCTTTCACTGGTATTAGCTCATCGGTATGGTGTAAGTTTTATCTGTACCATACCATACAGTATATAGGTACAGAATTCAAGCTGCACCACTGTATCGCTTTGGTAAGGAGACGGACAATGGCCAAAATCACGAAGACTCTCTCACACCAAATAATGAAGATGAAAAGAAACGGGAAGTCAACACGAGACATTGTACAGCATTTGGCTTCGATGGACATCTTCGTTTCTGAAAGCACAGTGAGATGACATTATAAAGGGGAGAGGAGGCAAAGAGAATCTAAACCGAGGACGATTCAAAGGTAAATAACTTTCTAAAAATACTTTTCTTGCATGTAAATACAACTACGCACATTATTTTTAAAACTAACTGTTGATCTCTTTTTTTTCAAGTCCTATTGTGCGAGCTATCGACAAACTGACTGATGAAAATGATGAGCTACCGGCGATGCAAGTCCAAAGACGGCTATGGGCTGACCTCGGTGCTACCGTTAGTCCGACATCGATAAGAAGAGTGCGCAGGAGGCTTGGATGGAGATACAGAAAAACCAACACATGCCCCATGATAAGGCTAAAAAACAAAGAGGAAAGACTCAAACAAGTGCTCCAATGGATTGAACAGGGGGAGGCATTTCAGGATGTACTTTTCACCGACGAAACAACAGTGGCTCTGGAACAGTTTTCAACAATGTCATTTTGCAAAAAGGGGAGATATGTGGACAAGCCAAAGCCCAAACATCCACTGAAGGTTCACGTCTTGGGGGGTATATCTAGAAGAGGCCCGGGACCACTTCTTATTTTCGAAGGAATTATGGACCGTGAATTCTTTGAGGAAGTCGTGGTCACACAGCATGCCGCCCCATATATCAGGGAGCACTTTGGATCAAGGCACCGTCTCTTTCAAGACAACGATCCGAAACACACAGCAGCAAGGGCGAGGCTTGTAGCAGAAGGAGTGAACTGGGTGAAAACTCCAGCCGAATCCCAGATCTAAATCCGATAGAGATGGTTTGGCATTCGTTGAAAGACTACGTTCGGAAAACTGCTAAGCCCGTCACAAAGCAGGAACTGATCGATGCGATCTATAAATTCTGGGAGGAAGAACTGACCGAACAAAATTGTAACAATTTTATTAACAGGCTGTTTCGTGTTCTTCCTAGGATTGTTGACCAGAGCGGGGGACATTCGGGAATGTGAGTCTGAGAAAGACAGTCTCACGTTTGTGGACAAAACATTCCTGTTAGACAAGAGGAATGTAAAAAAAAAACAATTACTTTTTGTCAATGAAAACCTGTGTGTGTGTCTCTCTCTGCTGGATGTCTCTTTCGCTCTCTGCTGAATGAATAAAAGCATTTCCGAAGGGATCCCCCCACACACACACACAATAGAAGCAGGAAGCAGAAGCAGGGACCGTTGTCAGAAGGGAAGAAGGTGACTATTCATTGTAATCAAAAATGACTTAGATTCGATCATGTTGTGATATTTAGAAATATAAAAGTCAATTAAAGTTTGTTAAAAGGAAAGTCACAGCGCCAGCTGGATTTGAACACACAACCTGTAGGTTAGTGATCAGGCACGTAGACCAGTGGGCTACTAGGGAAGCCGCATGAAGAGAGAGGTGAAACAGCCCTACACAGCCCTGTCGCAGTACACGAATATAATCATATCGTTATTAATTTCTTTAGATACGCGATTCCATATTATATTAGCAGAAAAGCTTAAAACTACCACTTTTTTTACACGCTATTCCACATGTTAGTTAAATACTTCGATGCTTAAAATGTTTAGGGAGAAATGGAATACCGGTGTGTATTTTTTCTTTAAAGTTCCGATTCCTGGAATCTGACTGGTTGACACCCTTCTGAAGTGGTTCCATAATATCTGGTATACGGAAAAGAAAGCGTTGATAAAAAAGCCTGGATTCTCATGTATCTGATAAAGTATCTTTTAATACAGTCTTTGCTGTGATCTTGAGGATCCTTGTGATATTTTGAGCTCTAGTTGAATGATAAGTGTCGCAGTTTAAATATTTTTCGTAGTTAGAAATTATGAAATGCCCTGTTTAAAGCAAAGGAGTTTTTATGTCCGTTGCAGTAAAAGAAAATGCCTGACAAAGTAGGGCTTGGACAGATTCCAAGTGCTTGTACGAATGTGCTAAAGAAATTATACTTTGAGTTTACAGCTTGTCCAAAGTCATTCATTATTAATACTATTAGTAATATCTTCGGTAAAGGCTTTGATGCATAAATATTTCTGATAAAGGTAGATTGTGTACTTTTGTCCAACTGAGCAATCTTGCTTTCATAAAATATACCAACATTTTAATGACTGATGATTAACATGCTGTAATACACAGTTTAAATTTAAAAGCTCAAATGCTGTACAGTACATGAGAGGTTAAGCTTTATTGGCTTCTCCTGGCGGTTTTACAAGGTGATGCCGGATACTTTCTGGCATGACGTCAAATGACGCGATTTACCCTGTGATACTGCGTGATACTGCTTGCTACTGCAACACGCCCACCGGGGTATACCGCGAAATACCCCACCCATTTTGAATGGCTGCATCTGTACTTTGCCACCTTTAAAACATGCTCAGTTTCCTTCAAGCACTCCTCTCCAAGGTATAATCCTGAACTTCACAATTTCAAACTAAAGGGACATCACCTGGAGTGCTTATGCAAAATATCCAGCCTAGTGGTTCACATTCAGGCTTATAATGAACACCTGCAAGTCTGTAGAACAACTCTAGCTTCTGCCAGATCCATCTACTGTATATCGTGGATACATTTAGATCTGGAAATGGAAATCATAAAGTGCTCTTCTGTGTTATTAACAAGCACACTAAACCCCCCAATAACTCTGCCCTGACCCTCAAAGATTGATGCTATAAATCTATGATTATTTGAATCAAGCCTTAGCTTTGTACCAGAGTTGGAGACATATCTGAGCTCTTGCTTTTCCATTGACTTCCCCTCTGTACCAGATTTTCTGAATTTAGGTTAGTTAATTCAGTTCAATTTACAAAAAAGTTAACAGTTGAAAAACAACTTCTTATTGCCCTGATCCCATCCCTACTTACCTCCCAAACATCTGAGACATTCCCATTCCCTGACTCAGGGGATATAAATATTATTATGCTGCTTGATCTTATTGCTGTTTTTGATACAGAAGATTATTCAGTCTTGTTTACATTCTTGTCTATCAATTGTTTCTCTACCGGTTCTGCTCTTATGTGACTGGCAGGCAGCATTTTGTTTCCCTTGGTCTCCTCATAAATCCCCCATGGTGTGTCCCAGGGTTCAGTCTTGGTCCCTCTGCCTTTTATAATTATATGCTTCCTCTCAGTCAGTTTATATGCAAACAAGGTCTTCAATTTCATTGTTACACAGATGATACTCATATTTATGTTAAAACGTTTTCCCCCTCTGATCTTCCCCCTCTGTCACTTATCTCTTGTTTGCATGACATCAAACTCTGGTTGACATCAAATTCCCTGAAGCAAAATAGTTACAAAACAGAAATTTTATTAGTGGGTAGAAGATGTCAGTTGGAAAAGCTTGAGAGCTTCACAGTTATAGTTAATGGCTTCCCCATTTATTCGTCAGCTGTAGTCAGGAATCTAGGAGTCACACTTAATCCTCTCTTGTCTTTTGAGCTCCACGTGAACATTTTGATTAAGCCATTATTTTTTCACCTTAGAAACATTGCCTGATTTAGGCAATATCCACGTCAAATGCTGAGTGCCCAAATTCATGCATTTGTAGTGGTTTGATGGGTTTACTGAGACAATTATTAATTGTAGCAGTAATCACGAGGTTGTTCGTTGGGGCTTTTAGAAAATCAATCGTCAGAACAACTAACAACGCACACACACGGGTTCAATACACGAGATACATTTATTAATATAAACTGTGCACCAAACATATACTAGTCTGCCTGAATACGAGCGGCAGACCTTACTGTGAGGGTTATCAATATACAAGGTATATAATCTCGAAGAGATGCAAACACAAAGAGATACACAACAGAGAATATATGTCAATATATATCGTTCGGTTACCAAATCGCTAATCAGTGTTATTACCCACTGTTACTCTAAACTCGGAAGTAAATACATTACTCATGAATTAAATTGATAACAACTTGTGTTGAGGTACAATTGAATTCTCGAGACGCAATGTAGAACATGGGGTTTACTTATCCACTGTGTATGGATTTGGAATTTCCCGGCACGAACACCAAACCAGCTGACAGGCTCTGTTGCAGCCTCTGTTCCAGCGGTTGTCCAATGGGTGTTGTCCCGGCGTCCTCTGGCTACCGGCCAACCAGTCGAGGTGCAGCTCAGAGTAGGACGGGCGGAGGAATCTAACTGCGGCGTGCAGGGCAGTCATTGCTCCGAGGGGATCTACCAGCAGTCCGGCTGGCTAGTAGAAAGTCTCTATGCACAGAGTGTGACCGCGAGTCCTCACAAGTCACTCTTTTGCCTGGGAAGAAGCTGGTTCATTCCCGGTCCAGCGCTGCTTCTGAATAAGCTATTCAGGTTGTCGACGAGGGTCCAACTGTAGGCTGCCGTTGATCAAGCGGAGCATTCACATTGGTAGAATTCTGAGTACGTACGGGATCCTCGGCCTCGCGCTTAGAACAAAGTCCAAGTCCCTTTGCAGACAACAGCAGTTGTCACGTGATTGTCTCTGAGGATGCGCGAAAATGGCCAAGGAGAGCCCCGATCTGAGCTTGCACTCCCTTTTTGATCAAGACCCAGATGTGTGCTGATTGGTTGAGAGTTTGGCGGGCATTGGAGACCCACGTGGTATTACCACGCCCTGCCAGTCCCTGATTGGTTGGTCAAGGTGAGATATAAGTCACTTACTCTTGACACTTAGGAATGCAGTCCAGATGTCCATTCGGCACTCCCTAGACTGATAGGCGCCAATGGATGACCATTGATCATGATAGCCAGGCTTAGCTAATTGCATCCCCGTCTGGGAGCTTGTTCCTTATCAAAAGAAAACATCTTAAATCAGCCTGCATGAATTCTTTCTCTGTGGCTGCACCACAGAGATGGAGGGTGAGATGGGGCCTCCTTTAGAAGCATACCAACGCTTAATTCTGTCTTATTAACAAGCATTGCCGCTACACATTGATAACATCAAGGCTTGATTTCTGCAACTCTTTACTCTGTGTTTCCTAACTCTCTTCTCAACAGGTTGCAATATGTCTGAAACACTGCAGATAAGCTACTACCAGACCTTGGCAGCACATCACTCCCTCACTTAAGTTGCTACATTGGGTACCTATAAAGTCACATATTCAATATAAGATCTTGTTACTGACTTTCAAATAATCTGGCTCAATCATCTATACATCTCTGAACTTCTCCATCTTCACGCTCCTTCCCATAGGTTCTGTTCAGTTGAAGCTGGTCCTTTTCTCACTGTACCTCGGACTAAATCTCTGACTTTTGGTGACATGCCTTTTCTGTTGCTCCTCCATTGTTATGTTATGCCCTTCCTCAGTCTCTATAAGAGACAAATTCTTTGATTCTGTTTTTACGAAGGCCTATCGCTGATTGACCTACATTCTGTATAAACATGTACATGTATTTTTTTTAACTTCTTTATTGTACTTTTTTAAAACTATATACAACATTCTTGGAAAGGTACTTTAAGCTCATGGTTACCTAGGCACAGAAATCAGTCCATCCAAGCTACACTGCTCTCAGTGGGTTGCCATAACTGTTCTAATAGCTCAGCTCTAGTTTTTGTGACCCTTTCTGGGGTCATGCTGAACACAGGAACACTGAGCCATCTTACAGGCTTAGCTTAATGCTGTCGCACCCCTTTTGCTTGCAGACTCAGTGTGACAGTGTATGGACAGCTGTCTCACACATATGTCCCTCACAGTGAATAACAGTTGGAAATTCAATTCCTGGATGTTCTTGTTTGTACTGTTCTACCTCCTTCCTTACCTTACCAGTTACCTGACACAGCAACAACCGAGTCTGCTACAGTACAAGTTATGAAGCATGGTGTTAAATTCCCCTGCCTTAGCAGTACCTGTACTTTGAACCCTTGGCTCCATAGTGCATTATTTTGGAACACTCAGCTCCGTGATGGATTCACTCAGAGCTCCATGCTCTGCAGTGTACAGATGCAGCCATTCAAAGCGCACGGCACAGACACGTACCGCGGGTAATTAACTACGTCCTCGCGCGATGACGCAAAATACCGCGGTACGTGATTGGTTGACTGACAGGGGCACTCGTGGTGCGTTGGTTGGTTGTAGAAAGATTTAAATATCTTTACTGTGCCCGTTTTAGTATTGAATATTTATATGGAATTTTACCACTGAAGGGAAATCTTAGTAGCTGAGCATAAAAAGAATAGGTGCATACTGTAATGCGTGTGGAGGCCATAAACTATATTAATTTTGGAACATAAACATACAGTATATGGCTGGTCTCTGTACTTTAAAGAAAAAATATACACCAGTATTCCATTTCTCCCTAAACATTTTAAGCATCGAAGTCTTTACCTAACATGTGAAATAGCGTGTATAAAAAGTGTTCGTTTTAAGGTTTTCTGCTAATATAATATGGAATCGCGTATCTAAAGAAATTAATAACATTATAATTATATTCGTGTACTGCAATACAGTAATTCACGCTGTACAATGTCTCTTGATTCTGTATGTGTAGGGCTGTTTCACCTCTGTTCATTTGACCTTCCGGGTGGTACTGTGGTCTACATGCTGGATTAATAACCCACAGGTTGTGTATTCAAATCTAGCCGGCGCCGCGACTTTTAACAAACATTTCTTTGAAAAAATAGAATAGCCATATTATGGACAATTAATTGACTTTTTATATTTCTAAATATCACAACATGATCGAATTTAAGTCATTTTTTATAACAATGAATAGTTACCTTCTTTCCTTCTGACAACTTTCCCTGCTTCTGCTTCCTGCTTCTATCGTGTGTGTGTGTGTGGGGGGGGATCCCTTTAGATCTCCCTTCAAATTTAAAAGGTTATTAATCATATCTTCGGTGTCGCATCTTCCCAGTGTAGCTGATATTTTGCTGCCTGGGTAAACTATCACAAAGCTTTAGAGAACTTAACATTTCTATTATCAACGAATTGTAAACACGACGTTTACATTGGCATTATTAATTTTTCACTTGAGTGTATGGAGGATTGTCAGCTGTCACTGAGAGTAGACCCCCCCCTCTTAGGCTGCGCAAACGATCTTTTAAATTTTTATAGAGAAATGGAGGCTGTACAGTATGCGTTACAATATAAACATTTATATTGATTTAAATCGCGTTTTGATTTAAATCGCAAACGTGTTTAATTATATGTATTTTTTATTCACAATCAGACAAATGCAACATAAATTGTTATCTTTGTCTTCTAAGTATCTTAATAAACTTTCAGCATAGCTTTCTCCCCATTTAGATTTATTTTTCTTGGGATTTTGGGATCAAATGTGGAAAGATTAGATTGTAGATTTAAAGACATTTTAGAAAAGTGTAATCCATACTAAAAAGCTGTACACTACCTGCTATATAGATACATATGTTTAGATATTTAGACACGGCGTGGCACCGAGAGAGGGAGGAGGCGCGGAGCTCAGTTCTGCTGCCTGGAGCACTTAATGCACCAATTGCATCTGGATTTATAACTTAGTTTTCAAGCAATATGAAGCATCTCTTTTTACTTTTAAGTCCCTTAATTATCATTAAGCACAGCTTTCTCACCACTTAGACTACTTTTTGATACCATCCTTAGACAAAGCAGAAACTTGTTGTACTTTCTAATGACATACAAGTGGAAAGATTAAAGATTTTAATCGTCTTTAATTTTGTTACGTTATACATTTTAGAAACATTTCATCTATACAAACACCACAAAACTATTCTCGATTGTATTTCTGAATGTTATGTTACACTTAGTTCACTGTTTTAAATACATCTAATTAAGAAAGTAAAGGTGTTAGCATAAACTATTAGTAATCAATAATATTAAATTTAGCACTGTAATATGTTGTTGCACTTTCCCCCGCATTTTGTAAAAATATATTTTCATTGTTCAAATATACATTAAATCTGACTATCATATAATAAGTAAGATTTTGCTAACAATGTTAACTGTTTATAAATCATAAAATGTATTAACCAAGGAGTAGGATGGTAAAGCTGTTAGTATGCTTTTTGTTTTGTTTCTTTTTCATAAATACAACAGTAGTACCTGATGTCTCAGTGGCTTTCAAAATTAAATTATGCATGCAAACCTGTGAACTAGAAAGATAACTAAAATATCCATCCATTTCAAATGGTGGCAAGGTGGTTAGCATTGCTATCTTGCAGCACTGGGGTCCTAGGTTCAATTCCTGCTGTCCTGTGTGTGTGGGGTTTGCATGTTCTCTCTGGGTTACATGGTTTTTCTCCACATGTGTGATATGACTCCCTCTCTCACTCCAAAACATACTGGTAAGTTAATTGGTTTATGAGAAAACTGGCCCATGTGTGTGTTTGTGTCTGTCTGTCCTGTGATGGACTGGCGCTATGTCCAGGGTGTATTCTGCCTTGTGTCCATTGCTTACTGATATAGGCTCCAAATCCTCTGTACTGGATAAAGAGATTAGAAAATGGATGGAAGTAAAGGCACAGTGTGGATGGAACTATACACAGTGTTAGAAACCCACTATGAAATGGCCCCATTCCTTCAATTCATGTGCATCCAACACACAGTTCTATACTAGCAACTACACAAAATCTAAAAGTTATTTCAGTATCTATGTAAACATACAGTCTGTTAACTTCATCATCATCATCAAAAGTATGCCTAACCCAATTAGGAAGTGTTCTTGTTATCAGTGTATTCCTCAACTTTCCCAAAATTATCAAATGTATCAAAAATTATCAAAAAAAATCAAAACGCGATTTAAATCATTATAAATGTTTATATTGTAACACATACTGTAGAGCCTCCATTTCTGTATAAAAATTTAAAAGATCGTTTGCGCAGCCTAAGAGGGGGGTCTACTCTCAGTGACAGCTGACAATCCTCCATACACTCAAGTGAAAAATTAATAATGCCAATGTAAACGTCGTATTTACAATTTGTTGATAATATAAATGTTAAGTTCTCTAAAGCTTTGTGATAGTTTACCCAGGCAGCAAAAGATCAGCTACACTGGGAAGATGCAACACCGAAGATATGATTAATAACCTTTTAAATCTGAAGGGAGATCTAAAGGGATCCCCCCACACACACACACACACAGGATAGAAGCAGGAAGCAAAAGCAGGGACAGTTGTCTGAAGGAAAGAAGGTGACTATTCATTGTTATTAAAAATGACTTAAATTCGATCATGTTATGATATTTAGAAATATAAAAAGTCAATTAATTGTCCATAATATGGCTATTCTATTTTTTCACACAACCTGTGGGTTACTAATCCGGCACGTAGACCAGATACACAAATATGTAGTACACAAATATAATTATATCGTTATTAATTTCTTTAGATACGTGATTCCATATTATATTAGCAGAAAAGCTTAAAACGAACACTTTTTATACATGCTATTTCACATGTTAGTTAAAGACTTCGATGCTTAAAATGTTTAGGGTGAAATGGAATACTGGTGTGTATTTTTCTTTAAAGAACAGAGACCAGCCATATACTGTAAGTTTATGTTCCAAAATTAATATTGTTTATGGCCTTTACACGCGTTACAGTATGCTCCTATTCTTTTTATGCTCAGCTACTAAGATTTCCCTTCAGTGGTAAAATTCCATATAAATATTCAATACTTAAACGGGCACAGTAAAGACATTAAATTTACATATACATACTGTATACAGTACAGTCTGCATACAGTAATATGTTTATGTTCCTAAATCAATATCTTTTATGAGCATGTGAAAGGCATGGTGAATCGGAGATTCTCAAAAAGTACTGTACTTTGCATGATTGGAAACAAATGCATGATTGTAAAATGCTGTGGTGTTACTTTTACAAAGACGGTCAATAAAAAACAGAATGTGGACCAGAGCAGTACTTTAAGTTTACAGCTAGTCCAAGGTCATTCATTATTAATACTATTAGCAATATCTTCAGTAAAGACTTTGATGGCGAGAGCTCAAACATGAGAGGTTGAGCTTTATTAGCTCCACCTTGCGGAAATTCCGGATACTATTATTTTACTTGCGGTACCACGTGGTATCATGTGGCACTATGAGAGAATTAACGGTATTAATACGGTAACTTGCGGTAAACTGTGTCAAGCGCACCGCAAAATAATGGCTGCATCTGTATGTAGACTTAACAATCACAGATTTGCCTCTTTTTTCACTAGGCTGCATCACACATAAAAGACATCCACTGGCAACGATGTCTCTACTGCCATGGCAGGCACCCATCAACCTTGGTTGGAACTCTAGCTCTAGCTCTGCATTGTTCATACTCTCATAGCCGACACCAGCGAATATCTTGGCACTCCTGGCTCCACAGTGCTCCAAAGTGCCTCCTCTAAAGTAACAGACACCCACTAACCTCAGTCTGTGATTCACATCCCACAAACATTTAACGACCTAGGACCATGCTCTGCAACAGCCATTGCTGCTGTCAACACCTTCTGCGCTCGGCCAGTCTGAAGGTTAGTACAATAAACACTTAAATTGGAACGTACTCCATAATGGCCAGGGCTACCTTAATTGGTTAAGTTGTGGGTCACATCAGGGGACCTCAAGGGAACTTAAATCATGATTTTCAGATAGTCAAGTTTTCAAGGGATACATGGGTTTTAGATCCTTTTTTTGCATAACTGAGTGATATTGAATACCTTGTATGTGAAGACGAGCTTGCAGATCTCCAGGGGAATTCTATTGCAAAAGGATACTTGCGATTGTGGCTTGTGAATGTTCAAGTATTGTTCAACAGAGACTGCATTTAGCACACTTGTGTCCATCAAAACAAAGGCATGCAACAGACTTGATATTCACAGCAATTTAAGACTGGTAGTCACCAATTTCCATTTTATTCCATCATTATCAAAAGATATTTAAAGTTACAGATCTCCAGAAAAGCGCTTCTGGTCAATGGAACTGGAGATAATGTAGCTTAAATGTTTTTTTTTTATTTAATATATAAAAAGGCCTACTAATCATTATTGTTTTTGTGAGAGGCAGCCTTAAAATGGTATTGCTAGCTTGGTGTGGTGTTTCGGTGGGTAGATGTATTTGTAGGTGGGTACTGGGTTCCATATTTAGGAGCGTTAAAAGGGGTTGTTACTTTTAAAAATGTGGGGAAGTCCCGGTTTAAAGGATATGAATATTCAAAGGAACATCTTTGGGAGCAGCCAATGAGTTTAATCTTCATTTATAATTATTATAATTAAGAATTTACAATACTGAAGTTATTAATTTTATACACGCTATTTATATAAATATTGTTTTATTTTATGTAAAATATATACTTGTGCTATAAAATAACTTTAAATCAGTTACTGTTGTAAAAATATGATTTTTCTAAACTACCTAAATCAGAAATACATCATCCACATTCATTCAGTTAAGAAAGCTGATGTCTAACAATGTGTTCTTTAAGAAAAAATTCAGTGGTACATTTTAATTATATTTCAGCAGAATTCCTACAAATTTATCATGCTTATACCAGACATAACATATTTTGTTATAATTTCCCAACTGTACAATGCTTTTACCTTTATCTCATCATGCTTTTGTCAAATTTGTTATCTCACCCAATTCCTTTCCTTACTTCTAATTCAGTATTTATGTAAAAGCCACTAAATATAAAGGCATAGCATACTTAGATTTAGATTGGGGTAGTATGGAACAAGATTCAAAGACAAGTTGTTAAAGATAATGCCATGGCTTCTTTTAAGAAATGGTTGGATGAGGTCCTAGGATCACTTAACTACTAAACACCAAACAAGTTATATGGGCCAGATGGGCTCTTCTCATTTGTAACCTTCCTTATGACGTTATGCTCTTGTCATGGCCCATTACTGGCAAGAAAATTGAGTCCTGTCAGCTTTGACTTTACAGTATTGCTGCCATTCACTAACTATTTAAGTTATTCCAAATTTTAATACGCTATTCCTATAAATTCTATAGTCTCATCACATGAACTAAACTTCGACTGAATAACTTGAATCTACACATTTCTCCCTTGTTCTGTGGTTTTTCACAGTAATCACCTACAAGTTCAGTATGTTTCACATATTGTGTTTTTGCTGCATACATATACTGTACTTGAACACTTTCTTTAAAAAGCTATTTCTCCAAACGTTGGGAATCTCATCCTTTAACACGTTTTTTATTTTTTATGTGGATTGATCATAAAAGTAGATCTGTCTTTTTAGCTTTAAAGGTGCGGGTGTATATCAATTGCTTGCATTTGCCAAAACAAAATATGTGATTGGCAATGTTTAAGACATCTCAGTTGTAAGGATGCAAGGAGTCATAGCACAGTCCAGCGAAGGTTTGAGGTGAGTTAAAAGGAGACACACACAAGGCTTCATTTCCCTCAGTGCCTTGAATTGAACCAGTGTTACAGAGATTTTTATAGTCTGAGTCCAGCCATGTTATTACCATGAAAGAGTATAAAAATAGGAACTTAAGAGTCCACATTCTACTTATGACCTGTTGGCTATCCTTGAATATACTGTCCTACCTTTCAGCTATTTCTGTGGTGTCATTGTAATTTTTTTTATAAATGTGAAGTGCAAGTGTTCACATTGTTTGGATATAAAGAATTTAGAATAATTTAAAACCCTTATCAATTAAGTTGCCACTGTTCAGTAAGCAATAATTACAGTATATTGTACACAGCAAATACTGTATATACATGTTGAATAGGACCATGTTAACTTATAAGGATTACGGCGTATGTGATCATCTCTTTAAATGTCAGATGAGGCCTGAGCTTTAAGGTTAACTGATGAATTAAACATGTAGTGGTGCGATAAACCAACACTATAAATCTTTTGACCAGCACACTTCAGATTTCAATTCTTTGAGTCCTTCAAGGAGCTTCTCTATTCTTTAATGCTGATTACTTTTAGCCCACCAGTGCTATTACCTTTTGCATATATGCTGTAATGAGCACATACCACGTCATGATAAAAAACCCCAGGCAAAATATTATTTACTGTCTGAATCAAACATAGACATGGTTCTGAGTCTGGAATACTGAAAAAAGTACCTTGTACAGGTCTGATAAAACCTAGCTTCTGTGCAGCCCTTCTGTCCTTTTGAATAAGACTCATACAGCAACTATGCTCAGGAATTCAACAGTTAATTAGTACTCTCCCATTACACCCCCCACCAACCTTTGAAGTTTAAGCGGACATATTTTCCTGAAATTATTTCCACTAAGACATTCCAATCAAGAGCACAGGAGATGTTACATGTACTGTGTAATCCTTGATAGCCTTAGGGATGTCAGAATGAAATCATGAAGCATTGGGTACTTTTAGAACTTAATTGTATTCATATTGGTCTTCCAAACAAAGATTTTATAACTTATTTCTGATTCAGGAGAACATAATCTATTTCTGCAATGTGAGCTGATACATTGAGGTTTAGTAAGAAACTCTGTAACAGCTGTAACAAACTTACGTCAGCTGTAAGGGTAAAGATCCCCTGACTATACCAGATTATAACAACCATAATGGAAGCCATTGCACTGCCTTGCTGGATATACTGGGTAGCAAGGACATTTCTGTTACTCAAACAAATGCAAGTAATGATTCCTTATTTAAGAAAATAGAGAAAAGAGACAGACAAATACACGTGTAGTGTGCTCTCACGAGGCACCAGTTCTGTAGGGGTTTGGGCATTTACTGGGACAATTATTAATTGTAGCAGTAAGTCACAAAATTGATTCCTTTACTGGCCTTAGAATCTAACCATGCGATATAACTCAAACAACGCACACACCCAGGTACTAATACACAAGGATACATTTATTAATACATAGAATATGTGTGTAAACCTAACAGATCTGAGGGTAATCAGAATACATAAATATATTCATTCAGTTACGAAGAGTTACACATATCAAGAGGACATACGTTTGGTATATCATTCATTTAGACCGTTTTGTAAATGAACTTGGTCACATCTTCTACACTAGATACTCAAAACAAGTACATAACTCTTAGGAATTAAATTGATATCAACTGGTTGGGATAACAATTGAATTCTCGAGCAGTAATGCATTAAAGTTGAATACTCATTCAATCCCTGGGGATTCAGATCTCCTGCAGGGACAAGCAAAGAAACAGTTGCAGGCTTGTTGCTGTCCAATCCGCGCTCTCTGGCTCTGTGCCAAGCTGTGCTGTTGCGGCTTTGGAGACTCCTGCGGCGCTGCTCTCTGAAGACCGGCTAGTTAGTGTTGGCTTTAACTAGCGAAGTTTGTGCACAGGAGAAAAGATGACTGTGGGTCCCAGCAGGTCAGGAAGAGGACCGGTTCGTTCCTGATGAAGCACTAGTTCTGAATAGTGATCCAGGTGTCCACAGTTCTGACCTGTTCATGAGGCTTGGTGCTGATGCTAACCTCGGATGGATCTTTTGGTTACTCTCTGGCAACCTCTGCTCTCAACTCTTAGAACAAAGGAAAGTTCTGGCACTCGGACACACTGGCCGTTACGTGTTGGTCCGGGCTGAGTCTGAGGATGGTCAGAAGGCGCGCTGTGAGAATGTCCTGCCCTTTGGAGCCTTTCTGGCCTGAGAGCCGTCCTGCCATGGAATTGTCTCGCACCCCTGGAATTCTCTTTAGAATAGTTCCTAGGAGCTGTGTGGCCTGTTTTTACCTGGAGGAATTTCAGCTCGTTCATTGGCTGAAAGTTTAATGGGCATCAGAGACCCACATGGGTTACTCGGCCCTACCAGTCCCTGATTGGTTGATCAAGGTGAGATATGAGTCACTTACTCCTGACACTTAGGAATGCAGTCCAGATGTCCATCTGGCACTCCCTAGACAGATAGGCGCCAATGGATGCGCATTGATCATGATAGCCAGGCTTAGCTAAGTGCATTCCCATTTGGGAGCTGTACCTTATCAAAGGAAAACATCTTTAAATCAGCCTGCATGAATAGCTTCTCTGTGGCTGCACCACAGAGATGAAGAGAGAGATGGGGCCTCATTTGGGAAAGCACAGCAACACTTTATTCTGTCTTATTAACAAGCATTGCCGCTACAGCTTAAAGTCTAATCTTTTCATTATAGCTTTTAATGTGCAATGCTTTATTCAAGGTTTTATGTATTATTATACAGTTTTGAATCTTTTAAATAATTATTATAAATACAAATTATTATTGGTGGAGGCACCAAGAAAATGTAGGGGTCTTGTGCATTTACTTGGACAATTATTAATTGTAGCAGTAAGTCACAAAATAATTCTTTGATGGCTATTAGAAGACCGACCTTGCGGGATAACAGCAACGCACACACACAGATACTAATACATGTCAATACATTTATTAATACATAAAGTGTGCATATAAACATAACAGATCTTGTCAGTGAGGGTTAGCAGAATACAAAAGGTATATATTAAATCAAGAAGAGTTACAAACCAAGAGGGACATACATTCAGTATACCATTCATTTAGACCGTTTCGTAAATGAACTTGGATTACAACTTCTTCACTAGATACTCAAAAGCAAGTACATCACTCATAGGAATTAAATTGATATCAAGTGGGGTTGGGGTAACAATTGAATTCTCGAGCTGTAATGTAGAATGTTGAATACTCATCCAATCTGTGTGGATTCAGATCTCCGGCGGACACAAAGAAACAGCGGCAGGCTTGTTGCCGTGTCCAATTGGCATTCTCTGGCCTGGTGCCAGGCAGTGCTGGTTCGATGTGAGAGAAGGAGGAGATTTCTGCTGCGGCGTGCTGACAGTGACTCTCTGAAGACCGGCTAGTTAGTTCTGGCTTTACTAGTGAGAGTTTGTGCACAAGAGAAAAGTGACTGTGGGTCAAAGCAGGTCACACTCTTTAGACAGGAAGAAGACCAGTTCGTTCCTGATGTAGAGCTAGTCCCGAATCCTGAGATTCAGCTGTCCACAGTTCTGACCGTAGTTCACTTGTTGATCAGGTGAGCGTTTTTCTGTGGGTTCACGGGGCTTGCTGCTGGGCTAACCTCGGGTGGATCCTTTGGATACATCCGAGACCCACGTGGGGTTACCCTGCCCTACAAGTTCCTGATTGGCTGAGGATGAGTAACAATGCACTCTGACCTTAGGGTTGTAAACAACTTGGAATGAGACTCTCCCTTGGAATCTCCCAGACAGTAAGGCGCCAGAGATGACCATTTATTAGGGTTACTGGAGAATCTCAGCATTGGGAGTTGTTCCTTATCAGGACACTCTATCAGCTAGAAAAACACCTTAAATGTGACCCAAATGGAATGGCCTCTCTGTATCCAGCACGACTGAGATGAGAGACAGAGAGACTGGCAAGGGAGCAGCAAACTTAATTCCTGTATTTTTAATAAGCCTTGCTGCTACATTGGTAATGAGATTGCTCTTTTCTATATAAATGATATTTGTCAAGCTACTACAGTGACCACTAAAATTGGAAGAAACAAGCACTGAATCAAATTATTCCTCTACACTTATCTAATAGGAGAAAGTCTGCAATTCTCTGTACACAATGCCATGTTTGGATGATTTAATGACCGAAATGATTTATATATACCCCCAAATGTTACTTGGAATTTAACATTTGTTCCTGATAACAATGCTTTGTGCTGCACCACAGAGATGAAGAGAGAGATGGGGCCTCATTTGGGAAAGCACAGCAACACTTAATTCTGTCTTATTAACAAGCCTTCACCGCTACACACGTATGTCTTATTTTCTTAAGATGCCCAGAGGTCCAAATGAATCACTGCATTATTGTTGAGCAATAATTTAAAAGTGAAAAACAAGAAAGTACCAAATGCAATAATGTTAACTTAGTAAGATACAGATCCAGCCATTCAGAATGCATGACAGATAATGCAGCACACCAAAACTTACTGCAGCATACTCCCCTTTTTAAAAAATATTCTGTTGTCAGACTGCACTACTTTTGTAAAACTGCCAAATGGAGCAGTGAATGCTTAACATGGTGTGTGGAAGCATTTGGAGTGTTGCCAGAAAACACCTGGTTTCAAATCCTGGTCAATGCTGAGCCCTTTTTCTAATTATAGAATTTAAGTTGTATGTTATTAAGACCTTTATTAATTTTAAACTGTGCAATATATGAAATTAATTTAAAAAAGAAAGTAGGGCTAAAAAAACAAAAAGTAGTGCTTAAAACAAAATTACTCAGTTGGATTTATAAAAATAATGTATTATTATACTGTAGCTTGTTGTAAAAGAAATGTGCTACTTTCGGTTTACATCTGCATTGAGATCATCTATATTTTGGCTAAATGCAAATTTCAGCAACGAGTAATTACGAAACAATTTAACTTTACATTTTGATGATAAAAATATTTTTTGTAGTAGCTTTAAAACCATATAGTATCATACTGTATTTACTGTGTATATCACATATTTATTTACTGATTATATCATACTGCAGTTGATTACTGCACAGTATCATATACAGTTTTCTGTAAAAATTTGAAATGGCATGTTAAAATGTTTCCGAAATAAGCACGTGAGCGAGTCATTGATGCACATTTACGAAGACCTAAAGACACAATCTTTCAAATTTCATATTGAGAAATATTAAAATAATTGGAATTTCAAAATTTAACCCTAAAATAAAGAAAAGAAAAAAAAACTTTTTAAAAGACATGCCTTAATTTTTCCTGAATTTATTATTGAATTTTATTGCCATGTTGTTGAGTTTGCAGATTAATTTGACTAGTTCATGTCTTTAAAGTGCATGTCATTAAATCTGACTCCATGGGACTATTCAAGGAGCAGCTTAATGAGATTCCTGGATCAATACTTTAATAGCAGCTAAATGACCGAAACAGCATTAATGACCTTGACTTGTCTGTTAGCTTTCTTATATTCTCTCATCCTCAATTGCTTCTTAACACCACAATGTAGTATCGAATGGTTTAACAGTTCTGATTGTGGTTTTTTTATATTTGTTGGTACATGCACTGAACATGACACTTACAGTTGCAAGAAAGATTCTGAACCCTTTGGAATTACCCACATTTCTGCATTAATTACTCATACAAATGTGGTCTGACCTTCAACTAAGTCACAATAACAGACAAACACAATCTGCTTAAACTAATAACACACAAACAATTGTACTTCTTCTTGTCAATATTGAACACATCGTTTAAACATTCACAGTCCAGGATGGAAAAAGTATGTGAGCCCTTGTATTTAGTAACTGGTAAAACCTCCTGTAGCAGCAATTGCCTCCACCAAACATTTCCTGTAGCTGCTGATGAGACTTGCACAATGCTTGGGAGGAATTTTATGTTATGCATTCTGCACTCTCTTACAAACGCTTTCACATTCCCACGTACACCCACTTAAACAGATGCTCACGCCGCAACTAACTTTCCTATCGCCTTTCACTCCCATCACTACTTTAACCCTCCTCTTTTTCCTTACCGTCGCTCACTATTTCGGATTCTCTTTGGAGCTCCCTAGTGCGCATACCCTTTTTCTTTTGGTTTGATCTCTTCGTTGCTTCCTGGACTATCACTAGTTTCTGACCTCGTTTCTGCCTTTGCGATTTGGATTTGTTGTCTTCATTGAACTGTCAACGCTCTGTTTTGACTTTCGCCTGCCCATTGATTATAAGGACTTGCGTTTTTGTTATATTTTTTATAAGGACTTCCTGCAATAGCGCGGGGAAATCACCAACTTGAGCCCTGCACAGGGTCTTTATTTTTTAGCATAACGATTGCTAACAGAATAGTGAGCCTGAAGATGGAACCAGCAAGCCAGGAAGATCCCTTTGCTATTCTTCAGCAACAATCTCAAACTCTCGGTCAACTCATCGCCGCAGTTCTGCAATTTGGGGACCAGATTGCTTAGACACCACCACCACAAGAACAACCCATGGCTTCGTTACCAGCTCCACTCCTCCATGCAGCCACTAGTCCCCCCCCACCCCCCAACCTGGGGAAATGTGAGGGTGTTCTGTCTAAATGCCAGGGTTTTATGACCCAGTGCTGGATGGCTTTTCAACTTTGCCCTGATTGTTCCCCTAGCAACAGGGAGAAGATTGCATTTATTGTGTCACACCTTTTTGACCGAGTTCTGGAGTGGGCTACTACCCTCCTCACCCAAAATCTCCCCAACACTGCCGATATCAATCTTTTTCAGACTGCCATGCACTCCATTTTTGGACAGTTTTACACTCATCATATAACCACTTCACGACTTACCTCGCTGTCTCAGGGATCCCGTCCATTCCAGGATTACACCTCTGAATTCCATTCTTTGGCTTCCCATCTTCCAGCTAGCATCTCCTGGGATGGGAATCATCTAACTCTCTCTGCTTTTTTCAATTCAGGATCCAAGGACAATTTCTTAGACTTTGGCTTTGCCTCCGGCAGGAACATTCCCCTACTCCCTGTTTTGCCTCCCATCCGTCTTCTCTCCCTCAGTGGATCCCCCCTTGGTCGGGTTGAATGGCAGACGATATCTCTCACCCTCCACATCAGAGCAACCCACACCGAGAACATACGCTTCCTACTCCTCCACTCTCCTTCACACCCTCTGGTTTTGGGATTTCCATGGCTACTAAAGCACATCCCCCAAATCTCCTGGGCCAACAATGAATTATTGGCCTGGGGACCTCTGCGTCTTACTCACTGTTGTCAACCACCCATTAGACTGGCCACCGCTCGTCTCTCTCAGCACAAGGTCCATGAGATTCCTTCCCCGTATTCCGATCTTCACCTGGCCTTTAGCAAGCAGAAGGCACTGTCTCTACTACTCCACTGCCCCTACAATTGCTCAATAGATTTTTTTGCAAGGTGCTCTACCTCCGAGAAGTAAGATCTATTCACTTTCTCTCGAAGAGTCTGATGCCCTGGAATCTTACATCCAGGAATCCCTTGACTCCAGGTTTATTCATCCATCCTCCTCCCTGGCCTGCGCTGGATTCTTCTTTTTGAAGAAAGAGGATGGATGCTTGAGACCTTGTATTGACCAGGGACTTAATGCCTTAACTGTCAAGAACCATTACCATCTTCCCCTCATGTCATCAGCACATGAATCAGTCCAGGGTGCTACCATCTTCACCAAGGTCCACCTTTGGGGTGCTTACCACCTGATCCACACTCAGGAAGGTGATGAGTGGAAGACAGCCTTTATCACTACCCTCGGCCACGAATATCAGGTGATGCCTTTTGGCTTAAACAATTCTCCTGCAGTTTTCCCAAAACTTTATATTTTTGAATGATTTTTAGGAACATCATTCTAAAGCACATTGTAATCTACCTGGATGACATCTTGATTTTTTTCCCCACAATTTACAAGAGCATGTTTTTCATGTCCGTGAAGTCTTGACCCACATAATTCAAAAAACAGTATGCCAAATTGGAGAAGTGCACCTTTCATGGTTCCGGTATTCATTTTTTGGGATACGTAATCTCATCTTTGGGTATTCAGATGGATCTGGATAAGGTTAAGGCAATCCGGGATTGGCCCACCCCCAAGAATTTGAAGCAGGTACAGTGTTTCCTGGGCTTTATCAGGAAGTTTAGTTCTATTGTGGCTCCCATCATTGCTTTGACCCATAAAGATTCCCGACAAGGCAAATGGACTCCCAAAGCTGACGAGGCATTTAATCGGCTCAAGCAGCACTTCTCCACAGCTCCGATCTTCTGCCATCCAGATCCTACACTCCCTTTGTGCTTGAGGTGAATGCTTCAGCCCATGGAGTCGGAGCCGTCTTATCTCCATCCATGTGCCTTCTTTTCAAGGAAACTGTCCCCGGCAGAGATGAACTATGACGTCGGGAACAGGGAGACACTGGCTGAAGGGGGCTTAACACCCAATCACCATATTCACAGACCATAAGAACTTGGCCTATCTACAATCAGCCAAACACCTTAGCTCACGACAAGCAAGATTGGCTTGGTTCTTCTTCAGATTAGATTTTTTTCCCCATCACTTACACCCCAGGTCCTAAGAACATCAAGGCCGACACCTTGACCTGTTTGTTTTTCACATGTTCTGATTGCATAGCATCCTGAGGGATGTCGTCTCTGACAGGGGACTGCAAGGTGTTGGGGGAATCATCCTTGCTTACCTCTGCATATCACCCAGAAGCTAACGGCCAGGCGGAGAGGATAAACCAGGATCTGTTAACCTTCCTGAGAGCGTATGTCTCCACTACCCAAGACAACTAGGTCTCCCTCTGAACATACTGAACCGAAATCTCAATTACTTCCTTAGGACCCATCCAGATACTCTTAGAAGGACGTCGGTGGTGGTGGTGGGGGGGTACTGTTACGCATTTTGCATGCACTCACAGGATCATACATTCCACACGCTCCAACAAATGCCTTCACATTCCCATGTGCACCCACTTTAACAGACGCTCACGCCACAAATAATCTTCTTATCACCTTTCACCGTCATCAGTACTTTAACCCTCCTCTTTTTCCTTACCGTCACTCAATATTTTTCGGATTCTCTTTGGAGCTCCCTCTTTCAGTTTGATGTCTTCGTTGCTTCCTGGATTCTCGCTAGTTTCTGACCTCGTTTCTGCCTTTGCGATTTTGATTTGTTGTCTCGATTGAACTGTCCCAGCCCAGTTTTGACTTTGTCGCCTGCCCATTGGTTTTTGATTGTTAGGAATTGTGTTTTTATAATATTTGTAATAAGGACTTCCTGCAATAGAGCAGGAAAATCACCAACTTGAGCCCTGCACAGGGTCTTTATTTTTTAGCAGAACGATTGCTAACATTTTAGACCATTCCTCCTTACAAACCTGTTTCAGTTCATTGATATTTCTTGGATTCCTTGCCTAAACAGCTCTCTTCGGATCATGCCACAGCATCTCAATTGGGTTGAGGTCTGGTCTCTGACTTGGCTATTCCAGAACTCAAATTTTCTTCTGTTTAAGCCATTTTGTTGTTGATTTACTCCTGTGTTTCATTGTCCTGTTGCTTCACCCAACTTCTATAAAGCTTCAGGTGAAAGACCACTACCCTGACACTCTCCTGTAAAATTGCTTGATACAATTTTGAATTCATTGCTCCCTCTGATAGCAAGCTGTTCAGGCCATGAAGCAACAAAGCAGCCCTAAAACATGGTGTTCCCTCCCATGAACAGAAACTTTGGCAAGTTCAAGAGATTGCGCTCTTGCTGTGTTCTTTGCAGGACACCAACTCCTAGGGAGAGTAGCAACAGTACTGAATTTCCTCCATTTGTTGACAATTTGTCTTACTGTGGTTTGAAGAAGACCCAGGCCTTTAGAAATGCTTTTGTAGCCTTTTCCAGCTTTATGCATCTCTACAATTCTTCTTCTAAGGTCCCATGATATTTCTTTTGATCGGGGCATGGTTCACATGAACAGCTCTTTCTTGAGAAGAGCAGAGTCTGTCAATAACCAACCTTTGTGTGCCTTTTTTATAGGACAGGGCACCTCCAGCCCACACCTCAAATCTCATCTCATTGATTGCAAAACCTGACTCCAATTAGCTTTTGGAGAAGTCATTAGCCTAGAGGTTCACATACTTTTTCCAACCTAGACTGTGAATGTTTAAACAATGTGTTCAGTAATGACAAGAAGAAGTACAATTGTGTGTTATTAGTTTAAATATATTGTGTTTGTCTATTATTATGAGTTAGTTGAAGATCAGACCACATTTTTATGAGTAATTAATGCAGAAATCCAGGTAATTGCGAAGGGTTCACAAACTTTTTCTTATAACTGTATATGCAAGTTGAAACACCAGTAACCACAATGATCATTGTTGTGCTTCCTTGTGATAGTTAAACAGTATTATCTTATGTTCAGGGAATGGAACATGATATCCCTTTATCTAATTATTTTTATGTAATGTATATTGATAAGGAAAGCTAGATGTGCTTTCCTGCCATTTCTTCAGGACATACAGAATAGGAGAAAATATCCTCACAGCTACCTCCCTTCTTACATTTGTTTGTGGTGACTGGGTTGAAGTCCAAGATACTCCTTCAGGGTATTTAAACCTTGATTGAAACAGAAGATTGTCATCTACTCTGGAGACTCAAGCCAGGAGAGCAATGGTTATCTGATTCTAGCCCTGGCAACAGGAGTTCATCTTCCCTCACTTCTCCTCATCTACGTAACAGAAACAATTTAACATAACTTAAAATGTCACAGGTTCATTTAGCTTTCATATTTTAAGCGCTTTGAATAGTTTTAACATAAAATTCAATTTCTATTTTAAATTTTAATACTGTTTTTTGGAGAAGACTTTGCCCATTTCATTTTATGGATATGATATCAACCCATAATTAGTAATAACTTAATTATACTGTGCATGTAACTTTTACCTGGGAATATAAAGGTAAGGCGTCAAATCCAATAAAAGAAATCGTAATATTTAGAGATCTTAAAAAAACTAAGGAAGGAGGGTAGGACTGGTAAGAGAGAGAGAGGGGATCGGGGGACGGGACTGGTTTCAAGCCAGCGGTGCAAAATCAGTGTTTCTTGCTTTGCTGTCAGCGATCAGTGCAATCCAGCCAAATTGCTAAAACAAATGTAGTTTCTATATTCATGTTACAAAATACACATTGATCATCTAAGTCGAGTTTAAATCTGAATGATGTTTGTTTTACAGGATAAATTTTAAGAAGAATTTTATACAACACTTCTTTAGTTTTATTGGTAAGACAATACATATTCGCCATTTTCCATACTCTCTGCCAAATTATATTATTAAATCTGGAATTCCAATAAGTCTTTGCAGCTGGAGTGTATGTTGTTAAACATATGTTCCTTGTATAATTATTATTACATGTTTTTCCTTAAACGTTAACACTGCCAAATACAAACAATAACAAATCAGTTATTAGTCTCACATCGTGCAGAGTTATACATTTTGATAGAACTCAGTCACATATGAAGAAAGGTGTTTTACATTATGCATAATGTTCTGCTTAATTTGCAGTTTGTTTATCAAGTTAAATTATATGTTTTTTTTCTCATTTATAAAATTATATTGTTTTTTTTTCTTCTTGCTCCATCCATTTTTCTCTTGAATACTCTTCATAGAGTGTGCCCAATTCTAATTATAACAACAGCATCTTCTCCTTCTCTTGATATATTGGTATTTGGAGATTGGGTGAGTTCCACAATGTCTTTAATTATTTTATCTTCTTTCATATTTTATTTATAGATAATTCTCTATACTCTTTTCATAGCCAATTGTCTTATTTTCATTTTCATAACTTCCCAATTTTTCCCAGATATTTTACTTAATCTGGCTAGTTCTCCACAACTCTGGATAACCATCATCCTCAATGAATTTGGTGTCCTGGTGAGGTTTTTGTGGTTAGCTTCCAATATCTCCTATTATATTTTCTTTCATGACACCAAATTAAATCAATCTATATATATATAGCTTTGTGGTCAGTGAGAATAGTAGTATCGATACACACCTTAGCAGTTTGACTCTCCAAAACAAAGGAAATGAGCCATAAGTCAATTTCTGATTGTTTTTACATATCTTTACTGCACCAGGAAAACTGGATTTTATCAGGGTTTTTATATCTCCATATATCAACCATATTCAAACTTAAACAAAAATCATTCAAATCATCAGATTTTCCCCTAGGTGTTTTCTTTTTGGAGGCCATCTATCTAGATTATCTTTTAGGACAGTGCTAAAATCCCCCGCACCTCCCCCAAGATCATTTTAGCCTTAGGCACTTTTTCAAAAAAATTCTTTATTTCTTCCTCATAATTTTGCAACAGTATTTTACTTTGTTAGTTATTATTAGTTCTGTATATATTTCACAATATAAAATGATTTTCATTAATATCTACTACCATGAGTATCCATTTACCAGAATGATGTATTTTAGTGTCAAGAATTTTCCCTTAGCAATTCATTTCAGAATCGCCACCCCAGCAGAATGATTACTACCATTCGACATCCAAACATCATTTCCCCATTGGTTTCACCAGAAGTCAAGATCGGAATCACAAGTGTCTTTCCTGAACAAAGTAAAAATCAGCTTCAAACATTTTTATAAAACAGAAAGACAGCTTGTTTTACTATATAACAAACATTGATAAAGCAAATAGATAAAGACATAAACAAAATACATTCTAAAGAAATAATATTAAGCTACTGAATTTCAGATGAGATTAGGTTTCAATGCCAAAGTGATTAATACAAAGATTATGGTTCTTGTCACGCTAAGCATCAATTCAGATCATGTCTCGAAAGATAACCTATTGCGCTTGAACTTCTTTTCCCTCAATATAAGTTTTATCTACTACATAATACGTTTTTCTTCCTTCCTTAAGTGCTGATTCTACCAATGGCCACAGCTGGTTCCGGGCAGCTTTGATGGATGATGTCAAATCAAGTCCGAACTTAATTAGTTTGCTTCTTGAAAATTCACTCTCTCTTTTTCCACAGTAAATCCCCCTAGTTCTCCCTGTAAACTGGATGATGATAGCTCTCAGTCTGATGTCTCCAGTCAGTTTCATTCTACGCAGTCAGGCTACAATGTCTATTGTGGATTCAATCTTAGTTTTTGACATCATCAGGACACAGTTTGCTATTTCAATTACTTTGTCCTCATTCTCCCCCCAATGCCATGCCATATTACTTGTGCCAAAGGGTTGAGTCTCATCATACAGATCACTCACTCTTCTTCCTCAAAACAATCAATGGTTTCAGAGGTGGTACATGTTTTGAACCATTGGTTGTACCTGTCATCAGAATACTGTATATACATTATACAATTTTTCAAAAGATAACTGAAAGAACATGTTTTTCTCCACCAGCGCATTATCCCAGACACGCATCCAAATGTTATAGATTCCACTCATAGACATGTGGCCAGTAATTTGAGCATAGAATTCATAATAGCTGTGATTTTAAAATGCAAAAGGTTTCATTATAGCATTTTATAGGGTTTTATTCAAAGACACCACTTCTTTATACTACACCCAACCATTCTCTAACTACTTCATCTAATACACAGTTGTGGGGGAGCAAGTAATGGGAGCAAAGCAAGATACACCCTGGATGGGATGCCAGTCTATTACAGGACACACACAGTCAAAGTCATGCACACACTCACACCAGGCCAATTTTTCCAGTAGCTAATCAACCTATTAATCAACCGTCTTTGAAATGTAGAAGATAACTGGAGCAACCGAAAGAACCCACTTAAACACAGGGAGAACATACAAATTCCTTTTAGATAGTACCCAGGAATGGACCCAGAGCCCCAGTGCTGTAAGACAGCTATGATAACCACTGTCCCACTGTGTTAGCACTCTATAGATTACCCTGTTATATTCTGATTAAAATCATTTCTGCACTTTTTATACCGTTTCATTCTAATTGTAAAATAACACCATAGTTCCCAAGTTCTATTTAGTGCAATAGCTCTTCCATTTTCTTCCTTATGATTGTTCTAAATTTACCCTTGATGTTGCCCAGGGCTTTATTATTCCACTAGAACTGGTTTTCTGTGAGGTCCCTGCACCCCAGTTCCCTAGTTTAAATCCTCAACTACTCTACACATACACTTCACCAATACATTGGTTCAAGTGCTCAACCTTAATTCAAACCCCTTCTTTTCTGCACCAGTCTTTTAGCCATGGTTGAAATCTTAATATTTGATCTTGCTTCCCTGGCAAATATTTATTATGCATCATACTGTACTGCACATTTATGTATGTATTTATATACTCTGTGATTTTTTTCTGATGATTCTCTTGAAATCTTGTCATTAAAGGCTGTGTGTGAATGTGTAACGGACACGGACTGGATGCGTGTCAGATCTTGTAGAAGACCCTATGCGATGCGGTAAGAGCTGGAGAAAACAGGAGGCGTGGTAAAAAGGAACACACAGGGGTTTAATAGTGCACAAAATAATAGTGACAGTCCGTGAGACAGTGTACGGGGAAGACAAAACGGCATCCAAATCCAAAGGGGTCCAAGGGCAGGTCAAAACACGGTCCGAAAGTCCATCAACTGGAAATCCATCCTGGAACGCGACAAAGTTAAAATCCCCGGGAGAGGGGAACACACAGACGAACGAAACATGGAGGTCCAAGGGTGACGGGGCGAGATCCTCCCGGCCCCGGGCTCAGGAAGCGGGAGGTGTCGGGGATGAGGCCTATGCCCTCAGGAGACGGACGTAGGGTTTCCTGGTACTAGGCGGGCCTCGCAACATCTTACCCTAATGATGAGCCCCGAGGACTGGAGGAGCTGGTCTTTAAATAATAAGACTAAAAAGGTACACCTGGAGAGCTAAATGACACGAACAATAATGAGAGCAGTGGAGCGCCCTCTAGGGAGGGATGTCGGGCGTGACAGTACCCCCCCCTTCAAGGGCGGCTCCTGACGCCCTACACAATTAAAAATAAGGGCAATACTATAAACAAGAATATCACAAGCACGGACTATATACAACCAGAGAAGGAAATTCTGAATCACTATATACACAAGAGATAAAACCGGAGAATACTATATACAAAACGGTAGGGCTGTCCACTCTCAAAATAGTTCCAGCGGGGAAAGAAAAAAAACGGAGAAACAAAACGGTCCAGGAAAAAAAAAATCCAAGAATTCCTTTAAAAAAAAATCCACAAAAAATACCTTGTCCAGCGAAACAGGAATGGAACATGACAGGAAAACAGGAAGGGCATCTTGAAAAAAAAAAAAGGTCCAGATGAGGGTCCGGGTGTTCCAGATTACCGCTCGCGGGGTCTAGCATAGGCTCATCATTCTGTAACGGACACGGACTGGAATCCGTGTCAGATCTTGTAGAAGACCCTATGCGATGCGGTAAGAGCTGGAGAAAACAGGAGGCGTGGTAAAAAGGAACACACAGGGGTTTAATAGTGCACAAAATAATAGTGACAGTCCGTGAGACAGTGTACGGGGAAGACAAAACGGCATCCAAATCCAAAGGGGTCCAAGGGCAGGTCAAAACACGGTCCGAAAGTCCATCAACTGGAAATCCATCCTGGAACGCGACAAAGTTAAAATCCCCGGGAGAGGGGAACACACAGACGAACGAAACATGGAGGTCCTAGGGTGACGGGGCGAGATCCTCCAGGCCCCGGGCTCAGGAAGCGGGAGGTGTCGGGGATGAGGCCTATGCCCTCAGGAGACGGACGTAGGGTTTCCTGGTACTAGGCGGGCCTCGCGACATCTTACCCTAATGATGAGCCCCGAGGACTGGAGGAGCTGGTCTTTAAATAATAAGACTAAAAAGGTACACCTGGAGAGCTAAATGACACGAACAATAATGAGAGCAGTGGAGCGCCCTCTAGGGAGGGATGTGGGGCGTGACAGAATGTTCACTAATTCCCTGGCAATACTGGGCTCAGGCTTCCTCTCCTTGGAAATAATGGAGCTGCTTCTGGGAGGAAAATGGATTCAGACTGAAACTAAAAGGTGTCAGCTGTGACTAAACAAGTAATGATAAAGACAAAAGCCCAGAGATGCAAATTGAAACTTGTGAAGCTGTTCACTGGCCCTCATGTTCTGTTCACATACTTCCAGGGTCAAGAGTTCCCAGGAAACTTTTGATAATGATTAGAACATTTTGGGATGAGGAAAGGGAGGCCACAGATTGTGTTCCTCCACTCATAGCCAAACTCAGACACAATTAACATCTACCAGAGCCTTTGTGTAAAAATATATATATTAACAATGTCCTATATCATAAACCAGGTGAACTTCAGACAAACAGTTTCATGCTTTAATGTTTTTGTGAGAATACATGTGGCATAAGTGCTTTTATTTTTATACTAATTACATGAGGGCTTATAATGACCCTGAGCGTGAATCAAAAGAAACAAAACGCATTCAGGCCTATATTCAAAGCATTCTGCACTAGAGAAAAATACGATTTCTTTGGTTATTTTAACATCAAAATAAACTCCAGCTATATTACTCTTCAAAAACTACACTTAAAAGAAAATTGTGGAATTTTCCTTGTCTATACTTTATATATCCCCTACTGAATATTTTCCTTTGAAGTTTCCCTGCTATCAGTGGCAGAGCAGTGGCTCTGTGGCTGGAAGGTTGCTGGTTCAAATCCTGCATCTGGCAGAGGAATCCTACTCTGTTGGGCCCCTGAGCAAGGCCCTTAACCCCAACTGCTCCAGGAGTGCTGTACAATGGCTGACCCTGCGCTCTGACCCCATGCTCTCTCCCTGTCTGTGTGTCTCATGGAGAACAAGCTGGGGTATGTGAAAAGACAAATTCCTAATGCAAGAAATTGTAAAGGGTTAATAAAGTGATGTTATTACTAAAACAAGGAGACAATCTTGTCTATAGTGAAAAAACCCTAATAATTTTTAGATTTTGCTTTTGGGTAATAGAAGACGTCAAATAGTTATCTTCTTAATGATCACAATATGATTGCAGTATAAGTAGAAAGAAAGATTGTCTTTGCAGTACTACCTGCTGTTTGTTGAGTCTTTCTACACCTGTTGTCTTTGTTGTGAAAGAATTAAAAGCCACCAGAAAATCTGCTTTTCTCTTTCTATTAATCTAACTCTTTCCCTGAGGAAATAAAAATAAAATAGGATGAGCAACTAAAAAGTATTTAAGAAATCTGGAACATCACTGTTGCTACCATGTTTCAGTTACTCCTTATAACTCAATTAAGTATAAAGTTCCATGTCTCTCATAGTAAGACGTTTTAAAATACAAGTAATTAAGCAGCTTTTAATGTAAAAACATTTAATTTTTAATGTAAAATCTAATACTATTCCTTCTCATACTGATTAAATTATGATGAAATAAATAACATTAAAAAAATTAAGCAGTACAAAATGAATACTAAGAAAAATAGTGCATAATAAGCAGCAGAATTTAAAAAAATGCTCTGGTATCATTAAGTTAAAATTAGTCTGTTTATAATACTGAAAATTGCACTGATGTTTGTCAGTGTTTTACAATAAATTATGGAAGTTACTATGTAAGAATAATAGCTTTGCGTATAGGAAGTGACCCACTCCATCCACTACTATTGTATTGCACCTACTTTGGTGACACACAACAGACATAATGGGATAGCATCAGCACTACACAGGTCATATGGAGAAATGAGAAATTGATTCACCAATTCATTCAAAGGAACAATTAATAGATACCAGATTGTGCATCCAAAAGTGGAATTTAGCTAGAAAAGTAGTTGAGGTGGGTAGCTGCATCACCATAGTAAGGCTGCAAAGGAACAAGTAATAGGTTTATTCCATGCTGAAAAGAGGAGAAAGAAAACAACATTTCAGCTGTGGAGCCTCGTTCGGATGTCACACTGTCCAGTGTACATTACTGTATATCACGTGTTCAATGTTAAATTATATTATTAAAACATGAATGAGCAAACATGAATACTGTCAATGGTGGGAGTAAAAACCAGTTTAATTTAATTCAATTCAAAATACAATGCATCACATTAGGTAAATTGAACACAAACCTCTACAGCAAGCCCAAAAATTGATTGTATATGTTACAATTATAAAAGAGAATAATAAAATAGTAACTGAAAATAAAATATAATAATAAAATAGAAACTGAACTATAATTACATAGTTGTTCACTATTAACAATATTAATTTATATATAATAAATTATAGTTTTACATTTTTTGTATTTTGTTTGGGATAATTAATTTTCTCCCTTTTTCAAAAGACACAATGTTTCAGATGTCAATAACTTTGCGAACAAATGACACAGAGCCTTCAAACCACAGGCATACGCAGGGCAACTGAGTTTTTAAAAATTTTGTTAAAAAAAAGAAACAATGACGTGTCCCTGCCTAACATAGACATTGCATGACACTGAAAGCTATAAAAACTTTTTACATGGTTTAGATACAGTAGTTAAAAAACTTTTTTTGCACAAAAAATCTGTGATTTATCTTCCTCGTGATTAGCTTAGAATCTTTGTGTATGCTGTGGGTTTTTTACTTTTTAAGTAAATGTTTCAAACATTTCGTACAGTGAAAAATCACATTCTCTCTTCCTGTGATGCGAAGCAGATCAGCAGGTTTTTTATTTATCTTGAGAAGATAGCACACCGCCTACTGAGCCCTGTCAAAGGATAGGTGACACCAAGAGAGAGGAGGCGTGGTGCTCAGCAATACAGAAAGAGTGTTCCACAGCCTGGAGCGCGTACGGTACCGAGCACATCCGCCTTTAAAAATTAGTTTTTAAAAATAATCAAGCAACATACATCATTTATTTTAACTTCAAGTCTTTTAATTATTATTAAATATAGCTTTCTCACCAGTTAGTTTTATTATTGAAACCACCGTTAAACAAAACAGAAGCTTACTGTACTTCCTAATGACATTAGCCATGTAAAGTTTATACATTTTAATTGTTTTACATGTTTTATAAATTTTAGAAAAGTTTCATTTTTACAAATACCACAAACTAAGTTCAGTATTTTATATACATTTAAATAAGAAAGTAATGTTAGCATAAACTATCAGTAGGGGGCGGAGCGGTGGCACGGTGGCTAAGGCTCTGTGCCTGCCCCTGTGGGTGGCAGGTTGCCGGTTCAAATTCCGTGGCTGGCAGAGGAATCCTACTCCATTGGGCCCCTGAGCAAGGTCTTTAACCCCAACTGCTCCAGGGACACTGTATAAATGGCTCACCCTGCACTCTGACCCCAAGATTCTCTCTCACCGTCTGTGTGCCTGTGTGTCTCATGGAGAGCAAGCTGGGGTATGCGAAAAGACAAATTCCTAATGCAAGAAATTGTATATGGCTAATAAAGTGATCTTATCTTATCTAATCGATAATGAATATTAAAATTTGTGCTGTAATAAATTGTTGCTCTTCTTCCACATCTTGTAAAAATATTAATTTACAAGCCTTTGCTCAAATTTACATTAAACCTGACTATTAGAAAATAATTAAAATACAAAATTATAAAATAAAAAACAAAAAAGAGGGTAAAATATAATTAAAATATTTTACTAACTAAACAATCAACAATTAATAACAATGTAACTGTATATAAAAATAAATGTATTACCTAAAAAATAGGGGGCACAGTGGTTAGCATTCTTTTTGTATCTTTTTTTTTCATAAATAAAACAGTAGCACCTATTATCTCGGTGGCTTTCAAAATTAAATTGTCCATGCAAATCATTGAGCTACAAAGATGGCTATCAATCCATCCATTTCTAATAGTGGCACAGAGGTCAGCATTGCTATCTTGCACTGCTGAGGCCCTAGGTTCAATACCTTGGGTACTGTATGTGTGGATTTTGCACGTTCTCACTGAGTTCACAAGGGTTTCCTCAAGTGATCTGATTTCCTCTTGTAGTCCAAACATTCTGGTAGGTCTGTGTGTCTGCTCTATGATGGATTGGTGTTACGTCCAAGGTGTATCCTGCCTTGCACCTGTTGCTTGCTGGGATAGGCTCCAGCTCCCCTGTACTGGATAAAGAGATTAGGAAATGAATGGAACTAAAGATACTGTGTAACTGCACACAGTTATAGAAACCCACTATGAGATGGCAGCAGTTACTCACTGTGGATAAATTCCTAATTAAGTGCTGGCTTAAGGAAACAGCCTTTCCACCTCTCTGCCTACAGTATGTTTGCCTATTCCTTTTATTTACAGTATGTGCATCCAACACACAGTTCAATGCTATCAACTACAAAAAATCTAAAATATGTTTATGTTTAATAACTTCATCATCTTCCCCTGCAGTCTACAACATCTTCTGTCCATTTGTCAAAAGCATGCATAACCCTCTTAGCACGTATTCTTGCTGTGAGTGTATTCTTCAACTTATCTTTTTCTACCTACATCTCTAGTCTTAACATGATCCATAAGAACTTACTTTTAGATGTCTTTTGTTACACAGGTTTCTGTGATTTTTATACAGTATATCTAAGGTTTTGTAAGTGTCCCTGCATTCCTCTTCTGCACTCTCTGGTCATGACTCACTTTTTTCTGTTTGCTTATCTCAAAATAACAGCTTCTCCACATCTAAATTTTTTTGCTCATATGCATTTTTGTATTGTTACATCTAAGCCATTTATTTACATCTCTAACACTTTAACATCCTACATTTTCATTTGCCTTAATCATACATATTGAATTTCAGCTTCAGTCTTAAAAAGCCTAAGTTTTCTATGTTTTTTGTTACTTGTTCTACAGAGCTCTATAATTGGTCTAAGGTCTAAGAAGAGTACTGGTCCTGATACAGTTGGGGGAAGAGTATTGAAAAGGTGCTGCCAGATAGCTATGTGGCATCTTTTCTTTTATTTTTCAAATGTCATTAACCCAACAAAAGGTTCCTAGGGTGTGGAAAGAATCAGTTGTCATCCCAGTGGCAAATGTCAAATCTCCCAGTTAATTCAATAATTACATACCAATAGCCCTCACCTCTCTGGTTCTGAAAAGGATTGAACAGATTGTGATTAATGAGACTGGGGCCAAAGCACTGGATCAGCTAGATTTTGCATGGTTCTTTGATTTTTTACTGCAAGTGGACAGAATTTCCCACTCTAAATAAACCATAAGCATCACCTTTAATACATTTTAATAATCTAATTAAATCTTTAATTTCCCTTTAATTCTTGAAACTGTAAAATTGCTAGAAACAAAGTGCATCTTTGTTTACATTTATTTTTCACCTGTTTTTACATTAAATTAGCAGATTAGATTTCATGAATAGTCAAAAAAGTAAAATTCTAGGTTTTCAAATCAAAAGCACTATAAAAGGATTATGTTAATTAAATTGAAATACATATTTTAATGCAAGAAGAGAAATGAGCTTACATTGTAAAAATGTAATTTATTTTAAAAGCAGTTGAATGCAATTCTAAACTTTAATGCTGTGAGACAGCAGTGGTTCATACACAATATGGATAGACTTACTTAGCCCTTGTTTTTAAAGGCAGTCATTTTTTAAGACTAGTATATAATGCTTGACAGGAGGGCTAGCCCCAGTTTCATCCAATTACCTGCTCCCTGCTTCATATCAATAAGTACTAAACATCAAAAATTTCTGTTAGGCATTCTCTGCTCAGCAGCCTGCCACAAACACCTATTCTCCCTTCTTCACTGCACTGCTTCATTCCTTTCACTGCCTTTTAGGTTTAGACAATTCTATTTCTCTCTTTTGTATACTGATTAGGAATGAGTTTTGGCCTTATTTGGCCCATCAGCATTGTTTGGTGTTTTTCTCTGTACGTGGAGAACGTTTTTGCATGACATTGGCTTCTATGAGGTATTTGTCCCATTTAGTGTACTGTAATTCTAGTCTGTGATGGGTCCCCATACTTCATTGCCACATAGGATAATGGGTTGGATTATACTTAAATATATTCAGCCAGATGTTTATGCGGGTTTGTATTGTAGAGACTCCTTATAGTAAAGATCGTTTTGCAGTCTTCTTCATTGCCCTTCCTGCCAGATGAACTGGTTGTCAGACCAAAATATGTATAGCTGGTTATGTGTTCCAATGTGTTGACGTTAAGTATTAAGTGGTACCTGTTTCCCTGAACTTTGGCTTTCTTAGGCAAAATCACATACAGTATCTGGTCTTGTCCAAACTTTACCATCTACATCTATTTTAAGAACATTTGTGAAACAATCGTTCATGCTAAACTGAATCAAGTGCTTTTTTTAAATCAATAAAGCAGGCAAATATTTTTCCATTATTGTTTTGCAAGGTACGTGTATCTCAGGGCTGCTCTGTCCCAGCATCTTGTTTTTAACTCCTTCCTGGCTGCAAGCCTTTCAGGGTTTGAGGGCCTGGATTATGTCTAGTAACTCCTGCTCTGTCAATGATGATTCAAAGGGGTTTTGTAATATTTATAATCTAGAGTTTTTCATATACAATATGTTGTTGAGGTCTAACCTTTCAGTGTTTGGGAACTTTAGAGATTTTTAAATGGGTTTTCCAGACTGATCCATGTTGGATAGAGAGTTCCTTTGGTTTTGATTCATAAAAATTATTCAATTTTTTGTAGATTTCTTGGTTCCATAACATTGTCTGTTTATGTGTGCATTTATTTTCTTCTTAAGGGGGTGTTTATAGTGTTTTAGTGTTACATTTTACAGTGTTTCTGGTGTTTACTTCACTCAATCTGTTCAGTAAATTCAGCTGTGTATGTGACTACAAATGTATATATCAAAGGACAAATAAGCAAATAAAAGTATCCCTCCAAATCAATTCAGAGTCAAGCCTTAGCCAAGTAAGTTTGTGATATGAAATACACTGAAATTCTTAATTTGTACTTTCTTATATTAAAAATCTGACTGGCATGTAGCTCTTAGTTTAGAGCTCCCTTATACATAGTATTTCTGATTATAAATTTATAAATTACATTTAAATTAATTGCAATAAATTATAAAAGAAACAAAATCATGTCAATAGTATTCACTATCTAGATCTAAGGGATGTAACCATCACAGCAACTCTTGTTGACAGACTCAAAGTAAAATTACTCTTTACTCACGTGGTAATTCACATTATTTTGCATCATGTCATTCTGTCTCCATTCACATGTAACAACAACCTTCAAGTAGAAGCAAATATTATTACATTTCGGACAATTCTATGACAAAGTTTATACACACTATTTTTAAAGTGACAGTCTCCAATACTAGATATATCTAATTTGACTTTGGAAAACCATGTATATCATTTGTAAGAAAAGCCAACATTTTTCTTCCTGAGAAAACTCTGTTCCTTTAATGTCTGTAGTACAACGGTGACTTTTTTCTATAGAAAATGTGTTTATTTTACACCAAATAAAAACAGACTGAGCAGGATAGTGAAGGTAACCTGATATTAAATTTTGGTTTCATTTTATTATATTTAAACTACTGACACCCCCAGCTATTAATTATTGTTGTTGTTGTTGTTGTTGTTGTTGTTGTTGTTGTTGCAGACTCATAAAACAGCAAAATACCACTCTAAGGTATCAGTCATTTAACCAGAAAGCAGCATTCAGTTTTTCTTTTAAAAAGATCTATAAGTGCTTTAAATATTCAGAACTCACTTAAGTGACAGCAGCCTCAGTATACAGCAGATCAGTTAAGGAAATGAGAATTATTTTGGGAATAGGGAACTTGAAGTACAGTATGCCAAACTGTGTAAACCTAAAGTAGAATTTAGCCGGGTCACTGAACCTAAATCAAGTATAATGTTCGGGATGGATAACAATAGCAATGTTCAGTTAACCTTGCCTGCCAAAATTTCATTTCCTCACCTAAAACATTATAAATGCTATATGTAATACCTTTCTCTCCCTCGCATATGTCTTTTTGCATTTCACCTCCACCTTTGCAGCTGCCCCTTGGTTACTGCTTAATCTGCATGGAGGTTCTAGCCTCCTCGTCCTATGGCCAGGATGTTTGTCCTCAGCCAAGTGGGTTTAGCCAAAGTTTGTGACTAAAACATTCCATAAACCTTTCAATACACTTAATTCTTGGTTGTTGTTATTCCAGTCCACCAGCACAATTTACAGAAACAAATTGGTTTTCTTAGAGATCTCTCTTCTGAGTATCAGACCATTCTCAGGCTTTCTTAGTTTCTGACATCTGAAGAGAGCAGTTTGGCATCTCGAAATATGAACAGGATTACTATATAGCACCACAAGTGTTTCAATAATAATTAAATAATAATAATTGTTATTCATTCAACCAGCTTTATTGGCAAGCATATAAAAGTGAAGTCTTTAGCGGCACATATGTTCAATTTAATAAACCATAACCGAAAAACTAACTAAAATTAATTGAAAAATAATATAAATCAGAATTTTTAAAGACATGACAAGCAATTTTAGCATTTTGAGTTATGCTAAAATGGAAAAGATATTATGTACAAAGGATTGTGAACATCATGGACCGAAGAACAAAGGAAAATGAGTTTTGTAAATTTTGAAATAATAAATATTAAAATGAATGTCAAATTCTGACAGCAAGCATATTTATATAAATTAACAAATATAATTATCACTGAAGAGATACTTGTCTCTTGGTCTATTGAAAGAAGTATTTTACCACCTCACATATTCTTCTTGCTGTTTCTTCTATCGTGGAATTTTATCAAAGAAGAGCCAGGAGAGGTATTCTCCTTCACTCAGTAAGGTCTTTATTCATATTGCAATATGGGAAAAAGTCATCACCCGTCTGTGCAGAGAAGTAAAAGCTGATTCAAAAGCAAGCAGGGAGAGCCCTTGTTTTATATCCTTTTTAATCTGATGCAACACTTCAAGGACAGGCAAAGCAGTAATTTTCCATTCCTTATAGGTTTTTGCTTTAAGCAAAGAAGAACAGTTATTCAAATAGTTTCTCATACTCCCTTCTTCAAGCAGCAGAGATTAACATTATTAAAACATCCCATGCCCTTGATGAGTTGGGTGCTATCACACTTTGTTCTAAGTATCCAGCTGCTTTTGCAGCACAGCTCTGTCCGTAAACAACATTTTTAGGATAAAACACTTTTTCTCAGTAACTTTCCTTTACACTTCTCCTTCTTTTTATTTCTGTGTTTTTTATCCTGTCTTTTCATGTTGATCTTCTAGGAAGACTGACTTAGTGATTTCAAACCAAATAGTTTTGTTAGGGTTAACGGTCAGAAAAACTGTTTAGTCACCTGGATGTTTGGTATTTGTACCTGCCTTGAGAGGAACAGATAAGGGGACAATTTACACAAACACTCTCAAGAATGAACATTGTTTTGCATTTTCAGAATGGTATTTTATTGGAATGTTAAGTATTGGAGTACCCCTGACTGACAACTATAAAAATATCAATTCAAATAGCTTACCATATGGAGCGTCACAGTGGGAGTATAAATTACTAATAGTGACATGTAGTCTGTGTATGAACAAAATAAACAACCGGACTCCAGAGACTGAGACTTAGAATGACTACTCCTAAAACAATTAAGAAAAGGTTCAAATATTCTCTATATAGAGCACTACAACAACCCTGTTGATAGTTGAATTAACCAAAGATGTTTCTGTGTGTTCATCTGAGAAGCTGTTGTTTTGTTTACTTGTTGAAACAATGAACTCTTGCAACTAATAATCCAGATTTTATGCTCCTATAACAATTCCCTGTCTTCAATACACCAGATTTTCTTTCACATCTCTTCTCATGCCACAAGTTACTCGTGTTTCCTACCTTGCCGCAGATCTCCTTTCATCCTCCTTGCTTTCACTATACCAGCTTCCACAATATCAATTTTTGCTGAGCTTCATTTATACTGGTGGACATCTCTTGTATCAGGTCTGCCTTCTTGGTAGGGTCTAAATGCATGTCAAGTGCTTGTAACGGACTATTAGGACAATATCTTCCCTCCATAACCTGACCTATGATGGTCTTACTCAAATAATATTGGCATGATAGGCAACCAACATGATCTAGTAATATGAGATCAATTAGTAACACATACTGAGTGAATGCAGAAAGCTGAAATGTCTGGTATTATTGTGACCAGTTAGAGTACAATTAAAAATCCATCCATTTCACAAATAAAGAACATAATTATGTACATGGTTAAAGGGAAATGAAACTGTTCAGTTAATTGTTACTCAATTCATTTATTAGCATCACATTTATTAGCATCACTATATTTATGTAAATTTGCAATGAAATTAGTGACTGATGGTTACAGATAACTGGAATTTACAGAGGACTCTAACCCACAATCAAGGAACCAAGACATGAGAAAACCCTTCAATTCAATTTTCTATTAAAAAGCAGCACCTAGCAACAGCAATCAGGATAAACGCTCATTTCTCAGTGTATGAAATGTGTCTATTCTTTTTAAAACCATTTCATACAGCTTTTTCTTTGTGGAGTTTAAAAGCAATACTTTGCTTTGCTCATGTGTATTAATCATCGTGTACAACCAATGACAAATTGGTGAATAAAGCAGTAAGGACAAATTATTAATAAAATAAATATCCTTTATGAATGATTCATTTTTTACTCACTTCCCTTCATTTAAATGACCTTGTTTATGAAAGTGTTTATTTTATAGACACGCTGAATAATTTATTTTCAAAACATCAATATATACTGTTTGTAATGTTATTACTGAATGTTTTTTTCAGAATGTTCTTGCATTGCACTGCAGAAACAATAACAGGTGGGTTTTAATTTCATTAATACGTGTAATTATAATATTGGTTTAGATTTGTATTATTCTTTTTTTCTCATTGAAATCAGCTGCCTCATTTGCTTGGGAGGTGCCTTAGAGATGGAAGATTGAATTTGCTAGATTTAGAGCACATAGATAGATAGATAGATAGATAGATAGATAGATAGATAGATAGATAGATAGATAGATAGATAGATAGATAGATAGACAGATAGATAGATACTTTATTGATCCCATGAGGGAAATTGCAGTGCAACAGCAGCTTAACACAGACAACACAGCCACAGTGTAACGAATGATATAATAATAGTATAATACATACAATACAATCAGTACAGTGAGGGGTGCACTAAAAGAGTTACTCACAGTCCGGACACACAAAGAACAAACTAGAACAGAACAGTACACAGAAAAATCGTATCACACATATGAATATAAATATAGATGTAAATAAAGATATAGATATAAATGTATTGCACAGGTCCCTGGCATATATTGCACAAAAAACGGTTGTAAATGGGAAAAGAAAAGAAAGAGAACAGATGTAGCAGTAGATGTGTAGATGCGTTCAGTCCAGAAACAGGTCACTGTCAATGTTACCTCTGCCCAGACGCAAGGTGGATGCATTGTACAGTCTTATGGCAGAAGGCAAGAATGACCTCCTGTAACGCTCCCTGTCGCAACGTGGATGAATCAGTCTATTGCTGAATGTGCTCTTCATTTCTGCAAGCCTGTCATAGAGGGGATGGGAGATGTTGTCCATGATGGCCTCTAGTTTGGACACCATTCTCCTCTCAGCCACTACCTCCAAGGGGTCCAGGTCTGAACCCAATGACAGAGCTTGCTCTCCTGATGAGCTTGTTCAGCCTTTTAGAATCCACTGCTCTAATCCCAGGGCCCCAGCATACCACTGTGTAGAAAATGGCGCTCGCTACCACCATATGAAGTATCTTACTACATACATTGAAGGACCTGAGCCTCCTCAAGAAGTAAAGTCGGCTCTGTCCCTTCTTATAGATGGCCTCGATGTTCTTAGACCATTCCAGTCTAACGTCGATGTGCACTCCCAAGTACTTGTACGAGTCCACCATCTCCACGCCACTCCCATGGATGTAGACAGGAGTAGGTTTGACCTTTTTCCTCCTGAAATCTACCAACAGTTCCTTTGTCTTTGTTACATTCAGTTCCAAGTGGTTCACCCCACACCACTCCACAAAGCTGCTGACCAGTCCTCTGTACTCCTCCTCCTGCTCACCCTTGATACATCCCACAATTGCAGAGTCATCTGAGAACTTCTGCAGGTGGCATGACTTTGAGTTGTACTTAAAGTCCGAAGTATAGAGGGTGAAGAGGAATGGAGAAAGAACTGTCCCTTGAGGTGCCCCTGTGTTACTCACTACCTGTTCAGACACACAGTTCTGTCTCACAGACTGTGGTCTGCCTGTCAGGTAGTCAGTGATCCACAAGGTCATGGAGGCATCGACTTGCATCTCCTCCAGCTTCCTCCTTAGAATTAAGGGCCGGATGGTATTGAAGGCACTGGAGAAGTCGAAAAACATTATCCTTACAGTGTTGCCAGCCCTGTCCAGGTGTGAGTAGGCCCTTTGCAGCATGTAGATGATCGCATCCTCTACACCAACACTGGGCTGGTAGGCAAACTGTAGGGTGTCCAGTGATGATCTGACCAGGGGTCTCAGGTGGGATAAGACCAGCCTCTCCAGTGTCTTCATGACGTGAGAAGTCAGTGCAACTGGTCTGTAGTCGTTGAGGACAGAGGGGCGCCCTTTCTTTGGTACCTGGACCAGGCATGATGTCTTCCAGAGCACCGGGACTTCTCCAAGAGCAGGCTCAGGTTGAACAGTCGCTGGAGCACTCCGCTCAGCTGATCAGCACAGGGCCTCAGAACTCTGGGACAGATGTTATCTGGTCCTGTGGCCTTACCCTGGTGCAGCCTCTTCAGCTCCTTCTTCACCTGGTCAGCCGTGATGGTCAGCATGGCCTGGGGGATGGTGCTCATAGTGCTTTCACTGCTGCAGGTGTTAATGGCGGAGGTGTTGGAGAGTGGCAGCTGTGGGGGATGGGTGGGTGAGTAGCTGTCGGGGGTTGTAGCTGTAGGCGGCCATGTTTGTGGGGGGATGGAGGAGGTGTTGGGCAGTCACAGCTGTGAAGGGTTAGGGAGCGTGTGGCTGTGGGGGGATGGGTGTTGAGCCACAGAGGACCCAGAATCAAACCTGTTAAAGAACTGGTTCAACTCGTTGGCCATCTCCAGGTTCCCCTCTGTTGCACCCCCAGCCTGTTTGAAGCCAGAGATCTCTCTCATGCAGCTCCATACATCCCTCACCCTGTTCCTTTGCAGCTTGTCCTCTACCTTCCTCCTGTAGGCGTCCTTGCTCTCTCTTAACTTCTGCTTTAGCTCCCTCTGTACACGCTTGACCTCTTCCTTATCCCCCCTCCTAAAGGTTCTCTTCTTGTCATTCAGAAGAGCCTTCAGGTCGCTGGTGATCCAGGGTTTGTTATTGGAAAAGCAGTGTACGTCTTTGGTGGGGATGGTGTTGTCCACGCAGAAGTTAATGTAGTCAGTGACACAGTCCGCCATGCTGTCTATGTCGTCCCCATGTGGTTCGCACAGCACATCCCAGTCGGTGGCCTCCAAAGCACCACATAGATCCTCCATAGCCTCCTGAGACCATCTCCTCACAGTCCTCATGGTGTAAGCAACACAAGGTTGTGATCTGATCTGCCAAGGGGGGGAAGGGCTGTGGAACTATATGCATCCTTAGCATTGGCATATAATAAGTCCAGTGTTTTGTTTTCTCTGGTCGGGCACTTAACAAACTAGTGGAAAGTAGGCAGAGTGGTGGAAATAGATACGTGGTTAAAGTCCCCTGAAATAGCTATAAAAGAGCTAGGGTGCTTTGTTTGTAGCCTGGCTGTGACTGTGTTTATGACGTCACACGCTACCTCTGCATTTGCCATAGGTGGAATGTAAACAACAACAAAGATGGCGCATGTAAACTCCCGCTGCAGATAGTACTGACGCAGTCCTATGGCTACCAGTTCGATGTCCGGGTTACAGACGCACTCCTTAACATGAGTATGTCCAGGATCTCTTGTTGACAAGCACCGCGAGCCCCTCTTGTTTCCTCTTACTGCTCTCGGTGTTTCTGTCCGCCCGCACCGTCTGAAAGCCCCCGATGGTAACGTTCAAGTCCGGAATAAGTTCCTGCAGCCACGTCTCGGTGAAACACATGATACTGCATTCACAATACTCCCTCTGGCTCCTCACCAATGCTCCTAGTTCGTCCATCTTGTTTACTAAGGACCTCACATTTCCCATGATGATCGAAGGAAGGTAGGGTTTAAATCTCCCTCTCTTCGCCTTTCACGTCGCACCAGCCCTACAGCCTCGGCTTCTCCTCCTCAGCTCCTCCGGCACCGATGGCTTCTCTCCAGTGAGTAGAGCCGGACGCGCTAGCGCGATCAGCTGGTCCCGCGTGTAGACAATGCCTCTGTAGCTATCGGCATTGCAACCCGATAGAAACAGAGGTCCGAGTATCAGAAAAAACAAGAAAAAGTTTCTCACATTGTGTCCATTGTTAATTGGACCCATTTATATAATGCTTCTTCCTTTTCTGATAACCTTTTTCTGGTCTTGCTTGACTCTCAAAAATTCTGCCTTTGGCTACCTTATCTAAACAAGGAAGAATCATACAGTATGATTTAGATATAAGTATGATAGTATATTTACTCTATCAGTGACACAAGTACAGGTACAGATGCAGCCACTCAGGACACACATCATTTCTTTCAAATGCATCACCTGTAATGCAGTACAATCAATAGATTGCACTTGTAATATATTGATTAATTTCACCTGTTTCCCTACTGTTTATCATCTTTAAATCCACATAATATGAAATATTAATGTGGAATTTTGTAACTAAAGAGAAGTTTTGGTAGCTGACAAACATCTCTGAATGTCATAACCAATATTCATATAGGAATATAAATATATTATACATACCCTATATGGCTGGTAGTGGTAGTGGTAGTTGAAAATAAAGTAAAATATTTAAAAATAAAAAATACACATTATTCCACCTTCTTAAATCTTTTCTGCATCAAAGTCTCTAACTTGGTCACTTACTGTGGTTATTTCGGAAAAGTTTTGATGTGTTCTTTCTACTTGTATTAAGTTTATAATACTTTATTAAAAGCTGCATTTCTATATATACTTGCTGTAATTAGTGCTGTTAGAAAAGTTAAAAGGTATAGTACTGTTTTAAATAAACTTAATAGTGAATATAATTTGGAATCATGTAACTAAATACATTTTGGCAGCTGAAAATAAAATTAGTTTCTGAACGTCATTAACAATATTAATTTATATATCTAAATATAATACATGTATATAGCTGGTAGTAGTAAAAAGAAAACAGTATTCCACTTTATTTGTAAACATCTGCATCAATCTTTGACTAATTCAGTTATGGTTATTTTGGAAACATTCTGACATGTTTTTTTTAACTTGTTAATGAACAACTCTTTGGTACACGGATAAAGTGCACTCCTATCACCCAGAAGGTCCTGTGCTTGATTCCCAGTCAAGATATAAGTTTTATTCCTAACAAATAAAGACTCCTTCTCTAAAATTAAAATAATAAATACTATGTACACTATATTGATATTTGTATTATGTTTATATATCACAACACATTAAATATTAAAAAGAAATTAATAAAGAAATATGAGTTATCAAACAAATATTGTCGATGGCAGAAATAAAAACAAGTTCTACTGGTTTACAGTAAGCAAAATAATATATATATATAATTAAAAGGGTCCAGTGTCACACAGTTCTTTGCATTTGTAAATTAATGAGAGACTATGAACTGGAGCAGCTGCTATGTTGTTGTTAGTGGTTTTATAATAAATTGAATTCCAATAAGATTAACTACAAAACATCTTCTTTTTCTGTTTCAGCTAAATGAGACAAATATAAAGCCAAATCAGTCAGTATCTTCTAAACATTTTGCATTCAAAGACCGTCAAAGAAGCAGACCTTACGTTTAGATCGGATATTATTGGAATTATTGAGTTTTTTATAATTTCCCAGAGAGGACGGTCGAACAGAAGTAGTAAATACATTCTTATGTGTTAACACAAGCTCATTTACTAACACAGCTCCACTTGTAAGAGCAAGGTAACTTTCTGTTCAATTAAATTTTTCAGGCAAAAAAATATGTTTGTCAAAATCAGCTACTTTGCAAGCAGTACACAACTTCTCAAAAGGTTTCTCTCTTGCAAAATCAAGAAAGGTGTTATGTTCTTTTTACAATTTCGGAACCTTTGACAGTATGCCTCAGGGAATAATTCATAGTATAATCAAAACAAAACACCTGCTTGGCACAGTGTGATTTGACAGGTGTGAAGGAGGTTTCAGATTTGTGTTAAGATTTGTATCTGTTGTAACTGTAAATCCAGTGACAAATATAATTGTTGTTGTACTGTTTATTGCCTATTTGTAATTGTTATACACGGGTATTGTATCAGTAATGTGGTTGTTGAGGTTATTCACAGGTTCAGCCTTAGTGTTTTCACATTGAAAAAGATATGCTTGTTCTGTTTTGATATTAGTCGTTTCACAATAAATCGAATACACATTTATATTTATTTGTAGATTAGTTTGTCTTACACAATGTTAAGTCACACTGTGGCTGTATATAGTCAAACTATATTTTGCAATGAGGGTAAAAATAATATGCAGGAGTTTTTTCTCCCAATCAGGATTTTTTAAGCATTCTTTTCTCCCAATGTTCCGCACATGCAAATCTCTTGAAGTCATATCCACAGATAAACAGAAACAGTAGCATGCAGTAGCATACATGTCAACGAACTGCAGTGTGAGCATATATTGTATATATTATATATACAGTGTGATACTGTATTGTTTTAAGGCCACTACAGTAAAGTATGTGTGAAATATATTTTTATAATAAAAATTTTAAGTATTTTTTTTCCTGATTTCTTGTTACTGAAATTTGTATTAAGACAAAATATAGATAATTTTAACGCTGGTGTAAATCTGAAAGAGGCACATTACGTTTATTACAAGCTATAATAATAAACTATTTTTATATATCCATCTGAGTAATTTTGTCTTGTAAAATAGCCCTACTTTCTTTTAAATTACTTTAATATTTTACACATTGCAATATATAGTATACAATTAATAAAAGTCTAAACACTATACAACTATAGTGTATAGTTCTATAATCTGGAAAAGATTGTCCTAAGGGGTTCAGCATCAACTGTGATTCAAAACCAGGTATTTTCTGGTGACAACCCAAATGCTTCCACAGGTCATGTAACATATTCACTGCACCACCTGCCAGTTTTACAAAGTGGTGCACTCCCACAACAGAATATTTTTTTAAATGTGCAGTGTGGTAGGGTGGAGTGCTCTGTGTGCACCACGATCTGTTGCATTATCTGGCATGCATTATGAATGGCTGGGTCTGTAAGTCATGTGTAAATCATTGTAAAATTCCTTTATTTTCTTGCAAAGGGGTTAACCCCACTGGGTATCTGTCCATTTGGGAGTTGAAAAGTTAAGCAATTACTAGGTGTATTTACCCTTGGCTCTTCCACTTCATGTTATTGCAAATGTCTTTTTTCAGCCTAAATTTCAACAGTTCTTTTATATTTTATATATTGTACACACCTAATTTAGAATCAACAAATCTTTCTTTATGTCTCACAACAGCAATTTGTATTGCAATGAAACAATAATAAAGGCAGACATGCTACCTCAACCAGTCCACCCACTGTTCTCTGTTCATCTTTTGTCTCACTATGAGATCCGCAGCTCCTTTAGAGTATTAGTGTCAAGCGGAGACACTAACTTCCCTGTTATAAGCTAATAACCACATTAGAAGAATTTAGAGTAAGAATGGAGCTGTAACTATGAAGTTTAACCCCAAGATTGTTGCCTGTTTAAAATGTTGCACCCACCAGTGCCTTTAATACTACATTAAATTGTAAGGATGAATAAATTTAGTTTTTTTCTCTTCTTGCTTTTATGGATCATACTGTAACTTCTTATCAGCTTTCATCTAAATAAAATTGAATTAATAATATGCTGGAGCATTGTTCAATTTATTTCAGGCCAAGGGTGTCCCTTGGCTTTCTATTAATGTAATTATGCTACTGCATAAAGCTGTGCTGGTATTGATTGTCCTTCTTTAAATGAGTATAACATGGTAAATTGTGTACCAACATAAATGTAATCTATTACTTTTCCTTCCTCCGAGGGATAGGGAATCATAAAAACAGTGATACATTTCCCACATAATGTCCATGCATGTTATTGCCATAACAAAAAAAAATGTAACTTAAAATGTATTGGTAAAAATACAGTGTTTTGCACAAGAACTGTTCCCTGTGCATTACTCAATGAAGTTAAAAAATGTATACAAAGATATATTTTTAAATATATATTTGAAAACCTACATGTAGCACTAAATTGTAGCATAGTTCAAATATACCACAGTTTAATAGTATTCTGTGAACTAGTCTTTTATTTAACTATTGTGTAGGTGTAAAATCTTCTGTATTTCTTTATTTGCATAGCAATACCTATGAGAACTGTCTGTATTATATGTCATATATCTTATAAAAGTGTTGAATGTATCATGCTACATAGCTTTTAACAGTAGCATCTAAGGTTTCAATGTTTTTCTTACAGAAGAATAATACAGTAGAATCTCTTATTGTAGTCTCAAACCATATAGATAATTGCATAAAAAAGCTACACTGCCAGTAAACATAGTTTGTGAATTTAGTTTGTGTTTGATTTTCTAATCAAATTATTTCTATCATTAGTTGTGCCAACAGGGGTCTCCAGATGACTAATTTAATAACATTGTGGCCAAGATAATGACAGGCTTCTCCAGCTATGGCCTGGTTTCTCTAAGGTCAATGGGACTGTAAAGATCCCATTCTGCAAAATGGATCGTCTGTAAGATCAAGTTATTTTAGACGCTTTTCTGACAGAAATTAAGAGATAGTGAGACTTGGATTGTGAGACTCTGAAGGCAACCAAACTAGCATGTTTTATACAATGGCCTCCACTTCTCCTCTTGCAACATCTATAGTATTTTTATACATTCACACTATGGCTGTCTGAATCAATAAACCAGAAATGTGTACACATACTGTAGTACTGTGAGTAAAGCTGGAGAAGATACATTTTTAGCAAATGGATTCAGTAAGTATGCAGAAATGTTAATTCAAAACATATTGTTTTGCATTTTAATCATTTTCAGGCAGATATTGGTTACAGCTGGCTTTATTGTTTTTTCCAATGTTTCTTTTACATCTGTTTGCTACAACTCTCTACACCAGGGGTAGGCAACCTATCGCACACATGCCATTATTGACATGGAAAGGGATTTTTAAAGGCACATGCAACAAAGCTGAAACGAAATTATGAAAACTATGCTTAGTCATTCTGTATTCTACCCAATTAATGCTCTTTGGCATAGAAAAAACAAGTTAGTTTATTTACTGCATTTTTCTTAGCAGGGCTATCCTATTGTTTTTACAGGAAAGCTCACAATCTGCTCCGCTGACTTTCACTTAATTTTTCATAATTACAGATGCAGCCATTCAAAACGCGTGGGGTATTTCGCGGTACACCGCGGTGGGCTTGTCGCATGAAAACGCAGTATCACACGGTGTATTGCGTCATTTGACGTCATGCTGGAAAGTATATGGAATCACCTTGTAAAACCGCCAGGTGGAGCCAATAAAGCTTAACCTCTCATGTACAGCATTTGAGCTTTTAAATTTAAACTGTGTATTACAGCATGTTAATCATCAGTCATTAAAAAGTTGGTATATTTTATGAAAGCAAGATTGCTCAGTTGGATAAAAGTACACAACCTAGCTTTATCATAAATATTTTAATTATGCAGGAATATTTTATGCATCAAAGCCTTTACCGAAGATATTACCAATAGTATTAGTAATGAATGACTTTGGACAAGCTGTAAACTCAAAGTATTACGCTGGTACACATTCTTTCTAACCGTCATTTTAAACGGAAATACTTTAATTTTTTTCTTTGACGAACACCACAGCATTTCGTTGATCTAACGAGGACAGGACATTAGGTAGCTAATACGATAAAGGAATGACTTTTTTGCTAATTTCTTTAGCACATTTGTACAAGCAATTGGAATCTGTCCAAGTCCTACTTTGTCAGGCATTTTCTTTTACTGCAACGGACATAAAAACTCCCTTGCTTTTAACAGAGCGTTTCATAATTTCTAACTACAAAAACTATTTAAACTGTGACACTTATCATTCAACCAGAGCTCAAAATATCACAAGGATCCTCAAGAGCACAACAAAGACTGTATTAAAAGATACTTTTATCAGATACATGAGAACCCAAGCTTTTTTATCTACGCTTTCTTTCCGCATACCAGATATTATGGTACCACTTCAGAAGGATGTCAGCCAGTGAGATTCCAGGAATTTAATTTAATTTAAAGAAAAAATACACACCATTTCCATTTCACACCATTTCCATATTCCATTTCTCCCTAAACATTTTAAGCATCGAAGTCTTTAACTAACATGTGAAATAGCGTGTAAAAAAGTGGTAGTTTTAAGCTTTTCTGCTAATATAATATGGAATCGCGTATCTAAAGAAATTAATAACGATATAATTATATTTGTGTACTGCGACAGAGCTGTGTAGGGCTGTTTCACCTCTCCTCATGTCACTTCCCCAGTAGCCTGCTGGTCTACATGCCTGACTAATAACCCACAGGTTGTGTGTTCAAATCCAGCTGGTGCCTCACCTTTTCTTTTTACAAACATTTCTTTGAAAAAACAGAATAGCAATATTATGGACAATTAGTTGACTTTTTATATTTCTAAATATCACAACATGATCGAATTTAAGTCATTTTTAATAACAATGAATAGTCACCTTCTTCCCTTCTGACAACTGTCCCTGCTTCTGCTTCCTGCTTCTATTGTGTGTGTGTGTGTGGGGGGGGGGGGGTCCCTTTAGCTCTCCCTTCAGATTTAAAAGGTTATTAATCATATCTTCGGTGTCGCATCTTCCCAGTGTAGCTGATCTTTTGCTGCCTGGGTTAACTATCACAAAGCTTGGAATTGAAGGAATCAAAGGAATTGAATCTAGGACCCCAGTGCTGCAAGATAGCAATGCTAACCACTTCGCCACCATTTGAAATGGATGGATATTTTAGTTATCTTTCTAGTTCACAGGTTTGCATGCATAATTTAATTTTGAAAGCCACTGAGACATCAGGTACTACTGTTGTATTTATGAAAAAGAAACAAAACAAAAAGCATACTAACAACTGTGCCATCCTACTCCTTGGTTAATACATTTTATTATTTATAAACAGTTAACATTGTTAGCAAAATCTTTTGAATTATATTTTACCCTATTTTTTCTTTAGTTTTGTATTTTTACTTATTATATGATAGTCAGATTTAATGTATATTTGAACAATGAAAATATATTTTTACAAGATGCTGGGGAAAGTGCAACAACTTATTACAGTCCTAAATTCAATATTATTGATTACTAATAGTTTATGCTAACACCTAACTTTCTTACTTAGATGTATTTAAAACAGTGAACTAAGTGTAACATAACATTCAGAAATACAATCGAGAATAGTTTTGTGGTGTTTGTATAGATGAAACGTTTCTAAAATGTATAACGTAACAAAATTAAAGACGATCTTTAATCTTTAATTTTTCCACTTGTATGTCATTAGAAATGTACAACAAGTTTCTGCTTTGTCTAAGGATGGTATCAAAAAGTAGTCTAAGTGGTGAGAAAGCTGTGCTTAATGATAATTAAGGGACTGAAAAGTAAAAAGAGATGGTTCATATTGCTTGACTAATTTTAAAGTTATAAATGCAGACGCTCTCTCGGTGTCGCGCCGGGTCTAAATATCTAAATATCTAAACATATTGCAGAGCATTCGCCCTGGGCAGAGGCTGAAGAGCGCCCGGCTGGGTTGTGCGGTGAGGGGCAGGACAGGAGTGAAAGTGGTCAGGGCGGGGTTTAGGAAGGCCGCTGATCAGTGCAGCTGTCCCACAGTGAAGGGGGCGTACAGTCTGGGGTGGTATCCGTTTTCCTTGTAAATAGTTCCCTGCTTCTGCACCCCTGGGTGTTACTCTCTCTCTCTTTTCTCTCTCTCTCGGGCGCGCGGGCAGTGTGTTGGCTCGCGCTGTTGGCGGGCGGGGGCTGTCTGTCTCTGGTTGGGGGCGCGGGAGAGCTGGGCTGGCAGGTGGTGACGGAGAAGAAAAATAAAGGCAGCTTTAACTCTGCAAGTCTGAGTTCTTGTGTCCGTCCTATCCAAACCCAAAAGTATTAAAATATGTATCTACATAGCAGGTGGTGTACAGCTTTTTAGTATAGATTACACTTTTCTAAAATGTATTTAAAAAATAAAAAATGATTTTGATCCCAAAATCCCAAGAAAAATAAATCTTAATGGGGAGAAATCTATGCAGAAAGCTTATTTAGATACTTAGAAGACAAAGATATCAATTTATGTTGCATTTGTCTGATTGTGAATAAAAAAACACATATAATTAAACACGCGTTTGTGATTTAAATCAAAACGCAATTTAAATCAATATAAATGTTTTTATTGTAACACATTCTGTACAGCCTCCATTTCTCTACAAAAATTTAAAAGATCGTTTGCGCAGCCTAAGAGGGGGGTCTACTGTCAGTGACAGCTGACAATCCTCCATACACCCAAGTGAAAAATTAATAATGCCAATGTAAACGTTATATTTACAATTTGTTGATAATAGAAATGTTAAGTTCTCTAAAGCTTTGTGATAGTTTACCCAGGCAGCAAAAGATCAGCTACACTGGGAAGATGTGACACCGAAGATATGATTAATAACCTTTTAAATCTGAAGGGAGATCTAAAGGGAAATCTAAAGGGATCCCCCCCCGCCCCCCAAACACACACAGGATAGAAGCAGGAAGCAGAAGCAGGGACAGTTGTCAGAAGGAAAGAAGGTGACTATTCATTGTTATTAAAAATGACTTAAATTCGAGATATTTGAGATATTTAGAAATGTAAAAGTCAATAGATTGTCCATAATATTGCTATTCTATTTTTTCAAATAAATGTTTGTTAAAAGAAAAGTGACAGCACCGGCTGGATTTGAACACACAACATGTGGGCTATTAGTCAGCAACGTAGACAAGCAGGCTACTGGGGAAGTCACATGAGGAGTGGTGAAACAGCCCTACACAGCCCTGTTGCAGTACACGAATATAATTATATCGTTATTAATTTCTTTAGATACGCGATTCCATATTATATTCCCTTTTAAACAAATTCTAAAAGTATGCTTGTTGACTCCGGTATCATGTTAGTTAAAGACTTTGATGCTTAAAATGTTTAGGGAGAAATAGAATACTGGTGTGTACCGAGACCAGCCATATTCTGTATGTTTATGTACCAAAATTAATATCGTTAATGGCCTTCACACGCGTTTGTAGTGTGCTCTCTGAAGGCACCAGTTCTGTAGGGTTTGGGCATTTACTGGGACAATTATTAATTGTAGCAGTAAATCACAAAATTGATTCTTTTGATGGCTTTAGAATCCAACCATGCGATATAACTCAAACAACGCACACACACAGGTACTAATACACGAGGATACATTTATTAATACATAGAATATGCATATAAACCTAACAGCACTTATCGAGAGGGTTATCAGAATACAAAAGGTATATATTCAGTCAGTTACGAAGTGTTACATATATCAAGAGGACATACTTTCAGTATATCATTCATTTAGACCGTTTCGTAAATGCACTTGGTTATAACTTCTACATTGGATACTCAAAACAAGTACATAACTCTTAGGAAATAAATTGATATCAACTGGTTGGGATAACAATTGAATTCTCGAGCTGTAATACATTGAAGTTGAATACTCATCCAATCTCTGGGGATTCAGATCTCCTGCGGGCTCTCTGGCTCCGTGCCAGGCTGTGCTGTGCGGCTTGCGACGGTGCGCTGCTGACGCTCACTGACCGGCTAGTTAGTGTTGGCTTTAACTAGCAAAGTTTGTGCACAGGAGAAAAGATGACTGTGGGTCCCAGCAAGTCAGGAAGAGGACCGATTCGTTCCTGATGAAGAGCTAGTTCTGAATAGTGATTCAGCTGTCCACAGTTCCGAGCTGTTCACGAGGCTTGCTGCTGGTGCTAACCTCGGGTGGATTCTCTGGTTACTCTCTGGCAACCTCTGCTTTCGACTCTTAGAACAAAGGAAAGTTCTGGCACTCCGTGGTTGTCCGGGCTGAGTCTCAGGATGGTCAGGAGGCGCGCTGCGAGAATGTCCTGCCCTTGGGAGCCTTCTGCTCCTGGGCCGTCCTGCCCTGGAATTCTCCTTTGAATTCCCTTTAGAAAAGTCCACAGAAGTCATCTCAGGCCCTCTGTGTTGCCTGTTTTTACCTGGAGGAACTTCAGCTCGTTCATTGGCTGAAATTTCCATGGGCATCAGAGTCCCACGTGGGTTACTCGGCCCTACCAGTCCCTGATTGGTTGATCAAGGTGAGATATGAGTCACTTACTCCTGACACTTAGGAATACAGTCCAGATGTCCATCTGGCACTCCCTAGACAGATAGGCGCCAATGGATGACCATTGATCATGATAGCCAGGCTTAGCTAAGTGCATCCCCCTTTGGGAGCTGTCCCTTATCAAAAGAAAACATCTTTAAATCAGCCTGCATGAATAGCTTCTCTGTGGCTGCACCACAGAGATGAAGGGAGAGATGAGGCCTCATTTGGGAAAGCACAGCAATACTTAATTCTGTCTTATTAACAAGCATTGCCGCTACACGTTACAGTATGCTCCTGTTCTTTTTATGCTCAGCTACTAAGATTTCCCTTCAGTGGTAAAATTCCATATAAATATTCAATACTAAAACAGGCACAGTAAAGACATTTAAATCTTAGACGTAGCCAATTACTCGCGGTACGTGTCTGTGACGCGCACTTTGAATCGCTGCATCTGCAGGTAGCTATGTCAGCTTGTGTGGGCTACAAAGGAAGAAGCAAAGGTTTATTGAATGCTGAAAAGAAAAGGGACACAACATTTCAGCTGTGTAGCCTGAGACCTGAAGAAGGCTTCACAGCTGAACTTATATACATGTTTGCATTTTAACATATCTGCTGTCTGTGCACAGTATATGTGCATCGTAAAACATCTACATAGAGATTAAACAGAATTATTTGGACCTTCATTGGCCCAAGCCTAAGCTCTACACATATTCTGTGTGTGATCCTGGCATGGTCCTGTGTATAGTTGGAGATTTCTAATTCACAAGGTTCTACACTAAGTCTTATGCCCTTTTCTTATGCTACCCATTTGAGCTCGCCAATAAATGTGATGACATCAAACAAATTTCAGCCCCAGTGCCAATCAGTGCCTCCTTGTGTAAGATGTTTTCAATAGTGACCTTGATATAAATGCATCTCACCTCACCTCTCTGTTCCAAATCTCCTAAGAACTGTCTAAAGCCTGCCTTCTCTGACTTGACCACTCTGACCACTCTGAGGTGTGGAGTCAGCACACAAATTGGAGTCACTGACCTCCTCCAGGCAGGAACCCTTCCACCCAATCAGATAGATTGAGGTAGGGGGAGGGGGCGGGTCCCCCTAAAATGAGTTTTAGCTCATTCACACTTCCGGCAGCCTTGGGGAAAGGTGGTCCCTGTCCTGGCTTCTCAGATAAACCGTGTTCATGCTTGGCCAGGCTAGCGCCTGTCAAATCCTCTTGTTTATCCTTTTGGTTAGTTTTGCCTATCCCTTTCCCTTCCCCAGTGTCCTCACGGTCTTTAGGATGCTTAGTGTGGTCCTGTCTGCCTGCTTTGCACCGGGGCTTAGCTGGCTCAGGAGCCTCTGCTCCTTCGAGCTGGAGAGATTTATCAACCCTGTGGCTTTGGTGGTGAGCACAGCCACTTTAGCAGCTTTCCACTCTGACAGACTATGGACCTTATTTTCCCAGGCTTTCTGCGCCAGTCTCCTAATATCAGTCATTTTCATTGCTTGTGCATCAGCATGCATCGTGATCATTTTTCTGACTGACAGGTGGAGTTTTGCAATGAACAATCCCTCAAAATTATTTGCATCATCTTCGCAACCCTCATAATGTCGCATAATTTCGAATATTACCCATTTGTAATATTCACGAGGGGACTCAGCTCTCTCGTGCTTAACATGATGGGCGGCAGTCATGGATCGATGAATGCCGAATACTCCTGGATCATAGCCTGACACAGCTCCTCAAAGTTGTTACAGATACCCTGTCCATGCCTGGCTATCCACTCATGTACTGCGCCGCTGGTAGTTTTTCTCACCTACATAACTTTCTTCTGTTCTGTGGCTTCGACAGGCATGGACTGTAGCATATACTTAAGCTTGTCAGTGTAAGTTTACACATTACTTCCCGGTGTGGTTGGATCAAACCTTTCTATATCTTTCGCTAGCTGTCTCAACGGTTGGAAGTTAAGTTTCCTAGCTTCTCTGCTGACAGAGAGATGGGTGAGATCGTGGTCAGAGGGTCTACGCCTGGATCGAATCACCCTGGCATCTTGTTTGGGGTTCAGCAACCTAGACCACGCCAACTCGGCCGGAGATACTGGCCAAAGAACTAATTTAACATGCGGAATCTTTAGCTCCAGGCTAACTGAACACTCTGGTCTACCTCACAGTGAGGTATTGCCTGCTCTGCTTGAGATCTTTCACTTCCTGCCGGGTTGCATTCAGTTCATGTTAGTAGTGTGAAGCTAGTGGCATTAAGCGACTCAAATGATCTGGAAGTCTATGTAAATAGCCGAATTTCAATCAAAATAACTGTCCTTCAGCTACCACAGTAGCGTATGAGAAGTATAGCAACATTAAGCAAAATGACAAGCAGTTAAAACACCTGCTTTTTTATTTCTTCGTGGTTACTTGTAATTTCTTGAAAATTCTGCTGAATTTTTTTAGGGTACTTTTTTTAATTGTAAATTGCCTCCACTAATCCCCAAGTTTGACAGATCTAAGATTGTTAGAAGTTTTTATTAATTTTTGCACCACATTTCTTCCATTTATACACCTGTAAAAATAATGTTTTTTTTTCTTAGAATTTTTTTTTTTGTTCAATGGAAAAGGTTTTGAGATGCAAGCTTTTAAAGGAGCTGTATCTGATATTTGTAATTAAATCAAATAATTGATTATATTTTAATTCAATCAATTTTTTAAACTATAACCAGGGACAAAAATATATTTTTGCACCTTCAAAAGTGTTGAAACATACAATGTTAAGATACTCAGCCAATAGCAAATCACCCTTCTTCATTCAGTTTTAAGTCTTTATTAATATTGTAGGTCTATGTGGATCACCTCTAGAAAAACTGCAGTGTAGAATTGGATGGGGAAAATTTGTGCCTCTCCAAAGGTGGATGGAATCCATTGCACAGACCCACAACTAATAGAAAATCACCTTGGTTTTGTCAGATACTGTAATTGTCTCTGTCAAAGCTGCTGGGGTTTCTAGAGCACCTCCTGTTCCCGGACTGGGACTGTGCAGAGGTGGACAGGGAATGGTCTCACTCCCGTCCTGACCAAACACAAATGTGTGCCTATTCAAAAATACCTAATATCTATTCTATAGAGGCACTATAGAAGCACTTCCATTTGGCACCTGAAAGTAGATTATTCTCAAAGGGCAAATTTTCACAATGTGGGAATTATTAACACTTCACTATTGAATCATCTTTACAGGTTTACAATAAATTGTCAATTCCACACTTTTTTCCTTGCTGTCTATGGGATAATTGTTTGAGGTGTAAATGTAAGACACAGCATCAAAGAAGGTATTCTGCTTTATTAAATTTGTTAGAATGTATTGAGACAGTGAAATTAATGAATAGACCTTCAATGGTGATATGTCTTTCCCAGGAAGGTGGCTCTGCCACAGATATGGTATGGAGTATTTTTGATTTGATCCGGTAATGTGGAAACGGTGACTCACATGTTGCCCTAGTACCAGTTGATAATTGATTTCCCCCATACTGTCCTGATAGACTGGGAAGTAAAGATACCTTGCAGGTGTTCTGTATCAAAACACAACAGACGATGCAATTTTCTCTTAAATCAGATCAGCATTTATTATTTTGACTGTAGAACTACTCAGACAGCATTCAAATGCTGCTTTAGCTATCTGGCCTATTATCCTTTGGACACATAAATTCTGTATAGCTCGTTTAACTGTAAGAAAACCTCTGGCTCTCCACAGCTGGCAGCTACCCCCTCCTTCAGGGTTACCTAATATTCATGTGTCTTATTCATCTCTGATTCCCACTGTAAGAGAGGCAAAGAAAATGTTTAGATTATGCAATTTTCTGGAAATGCAAGTAGAATGAAATGAAAGCTGTAGCATACAATTTAAAGGAACACATAGGGGACACTAAGAACACATGCAAAATCTAAATATTCAGAACAACATTGTTGGCCAGCTCATAGGCTAAAATCTGTCACCTGGTTAATGCATCTCTCACACACACACACACAATAAATAAAATATTCTTTGCATATAGGCAGACATACAGTCCACAGCTACTGCCGTTAGTCTGTCTGGGAAAATGCCCACATTCATGGTCATGTTGTATAGAGAAACTGATTTAGGTTTTTTGATTATGATTAATTGATGCTTTGTAAATTTCTTTGTGTTTCTTTTTTCATTTCTAGAACTACACACATCTAGTGCAAAGAATTACCATTCATAAGAACTAGTACTCTCAAATTTCCACCATTTTTTTGGGAGTTTGGGAAGATGTGGTAACAAATCACATTCTGGAAAGAAAACAATTCTTAAACACTGACTAGCAAAGATAGGGTGCAGTACTAAAGTTCTTTGGTTCTCCATTTTCTTCTGCATCAATGACAGGTAGGCATTTATGATTCTGTCGCTCAGCCAAATGTCTGGACCCTTACGTATATTTATGTAATCCAAACTTATCCCACCTAAATCATAAATCTGAATACCCTGGCAATCTTTGCAGCTAAATGTATTCATGGTCTGAACTGAGAGATAGTGATGTTCCAAAATTTTGGATGATAAATGTTTCGCAAGAAATTCTCTAATATTAGATTCTGTGAAAGTGTCTGATCTGATAGGGAGTGCTTCTTATTTCTGTGTGGTTTCCCAGTGTGTAGTCGTCTGTGGAGGTTTCTGTTCTCCAGTAATGGAGAGATTTCTTTCTTGAACGAGGTGAATAGATCCTCCTTTATAATTTGGAATAGATCCACTGTCATAATTCTATGTCAGTTTTACCTGGTTCAGCATCTACAGGTATTTTGGGAATCTGAATAGCTTTAGATCCCAGAAGGATCTTGAAAATCTTATGTTTTGTTATAGGTAATGCTGTCGGTTTCTTTGTCACTGTTTGCAAACTATTCAAAGACTCTTTCAGTGCCTCTTTACTATGCAGTAGAGTTGATATGTAACTGTTCAGTGGCTCCAGGTTTTTTTGTTTAATGAGTATTGGCATTCTCAACTGTGAGTACATGGTCTGACCAACATATGTCTCTGTCTGATGCCTCCTTTATTTCTAGAAACAAAACACAACATTAGTTTAGTCTATGCTATGTGTTGGCTGTGTTGTGATGTTTTGATTATTTGCTTTAATTCTAAATTTCTGTCCAATGCACGAAAGTGCTGCCCAATAATATCAACCTCTGTTTATAAACTTTCCTTCATGGTATATTGCTGATTTAATAGTACATTGGACTTTACCAACACCTTCCAATTCCAATTGCAGTTCACAGCTGGTGGAAATCCCAGTGTGCATCACACCTGTGGAATGTGCTCTGGGAATCTGAATCACAATAGTTTCTGGACGAGAGCTAAATCATTGCCTCAGACCACTGTTTGCTTACACTTTGAGCAATTCTGTGTGACTGTGTTCTCTATCAAAGACTTGTGTATGAGGGTCGATAAGCTCATGAGAAACTCACCTATCTGTGCAACCAAAAGGGGACTGACTTCACATATTGCAGTATGCAAGAAATTACAGTTCTAGCAAAACTCTACATGGGAAGTGATAAAGGTACTGTTTACTTGGCCGCAAAACAACCCAGGCGTTAAGGGGAATTATTAAGTCAGCTGGGTCATTTTCTCTCTTGAAATCTATTGAAGATTTCGCTTTGCATAACTCATCTAACTATGGCTCTACCTGGGACTTTGAAAAGTAGCTGCTAGGATTGTTGATGGCAGTTTTGACCAAATTTAGTAAACAGCCAGACATAATCTTAAAACCTTTAGAATAGAATTCTATATTTATTTTGGTCTGTATCACAATTATATTAGCAACACACTACATGACTGAATTAAACCAGCACTTGTTTAGGGCATTCTCAAAGCTACATGTTTTATTGACCCAATCAGGATTGTCAATTTGACCTGTTTTTGATCAATTAATAATAAGTAGCTTGTTGTGATCATTTGGATGACCATCAATTTTGCATTTATCATTTAGACTAAGAATTTTTGATTGTCATGATAGGGTTTTTTTGGAATGAATGCCTGAGATGTTGTGGAATTTTCTTTTTTTGTTCCATTCCTCCTCTTCCACAAGGGCAGGAGACTTACTTAATCTAGACAAATTCAATCTTATCTTACAAAATTCCCTTTCATGTGCTTTGTAAAGAGTTCCTAACCTTTCCACACAATCCTTTTGAACTTTACCTTAGAAATGTATGTTGTCTGTCCATTTTTGGTATTGCTGAAATCTGCTCTTTAGTATGTCCATCCATATTGGGATTGATGACAGGAAATTTAAATTTAATTTAAATTTAAATAGGCATTGGGCCCTGTGTTCTCCTGTCTGTTTATATCTGCCATTGCCTTAATGTACATTTATTTTTAAAATGATCAAGAAATTAAGAATTTGCATTCTTTATGCATCCAAAATCAACATCTGAGTCTTCAGCACCTGTAACAGTGAGGACACTGCTAGTGTTCAGTCATGACACTTGACTTTTGAGATTGGAAATAGACTGTGTGAAAAGTGTGTTACTGTATCTACAGATGCAGCCATTCAAAATGGGTGAGGTATTTCGCGGCATACCCCGGTGGGCGTGTCGCGGTATCACGCGGTATCACGCAGTGTCACGCGGTTAATTGCCCGTCATTTGACGCTCTGCCGGAAACTATCCGGCGTCGCCTTGTAAAACCGCCAGGGGGAGCTTAACCTCTCATGTACAGCATTTGAGCCTTTAATTTTGAACTGTGTATTACAGCATGTTAATCATCAGTCATTAAAATGTTGGTATATTTTATGAAAGCAAGATTGCTCAGTTGGACAAAAGTACACAACCTACCTTTATCAGAAATATTTATGCATCAAAGCCTTTACTGAAGATATTACTAATAGTATTAATAATGGATGACTTTGGACAAGCTGTATACTCAAAGTATAATTTCTTTAGCACATTTGTACAAGCACTTGGAATCTGTCCAAGCTATACTTTGTCAGGCATTTTGTTTTACTTCAACGGGCATAACAATTTCCTTGCTTTTAACAGGGCGTTTCATAATTTCTAACTACGAAAATGATTTAAAATGCGACACTTATCATTCAACTAGAGCTTAAAATATCACAAGGATCCTCAAGAGCACAGCAAAGAGTGTATTAAAAGACACTTGTATTTATCAACGCTTTCTTTTCCGTATACCAGATTTTATGGAACCACTTCAGAGGGGTGTCAGCCGGTCAGATTCCAGGAATTGGCACTTTAAAGGAAAAATACACACCGGTATTCCATTTCTCCCTAACGATTTTAAGCATCGAAGTATTAAACTAGCATGTGAAATAGCGTATGAAAAAGTGGTAGTTTTAAGCTTTTCTGCTAATATAATATGGAATCGCGTATCTAAAGAATTTAATAACGGTATGATTATATTCGTGTGCTGCGACAGGGCTGTGTAGGGCTGTTTCGCCTGCCTGTTCATGTGAGCTGTCTTGTAGCCTACTGGTCTAGGTGTGTGACTAACAATGCACAGGTTGTGTGTTCGAATCTAGCTGGTGCTGGACTTTTCTTTTAACAAACATTTCTTCGAAAAAATAGAATAGCGATATTATGGACAATCAATTGATTTCAAAATATCGCAACATGATCGATTCTAAGTCATTTTTGATAACAATGAATAGTCACCTTCTTCCCTTCTGGCAGCGGTTCCTGCTTCTATTGAGTGTGTGTGTGCAACAGAGTAAATTTTTATAGAGAAATGGAGGCTGGACAGTATGCGTTACAATATAAACATTTATATTGATTTAAATCGTGTTCTGATTTAAATCGCAAACGCGTGTTTATGTGTGTTTTTTAATCATAATCAGGCTAATGCAACATAAATTGATACAGTATCTTTGTCTTTTAAGTATCTTAATAAACTTTCAGCATAGCTTTCTACCCGTCAAGATTTATATTTCTTGGGATTTTGGGATCAAACGTGGAAGGATGAGATTGTAATCGTTTTTATTTGTCAAATACGTGATTGTATTTCTGAATGTTATGTGACACCTACAGTAGTTCACTGCTTTAAATACATCGAATTAAGAAAGTTATGTGTAGCACTTTAGATCTTTTTTCTGAACCAGGGAAAATCTGATCATGTTTCTCTATAACAATAATAAAAAACTTTATTTTACATATCGCCTTTAAAAGTGGCATCTCAAAGCAATACAGTAGATCGAAAAACAGTTAAAAGGGACCAAATTAAATACCAGACAATCGCAAACGCGTTTTCAATAAAATTATTTTATTCATTCAGCAGTTTGTGAGAGGGACATCCAGCAGAGAGAGACACACACACCGGTTTTCATTGACAAAACTGTTTTTTTTTCAATTCCTCTTGTCTAACAGGAATGTTTTGTTTGTGGACAGACTGTTAGACTAGAGGAAAAGAGCGCCTCCTCCTATGAAGCATTAATCGCGTATCTAAGGAAAATTGCAGTATACCTTTGTTTATGCACATCATTATACAGTATCTCATTTTGTATTTCGATAAAAAAAATCGTTTGCCCAGCCACTACTGTTGTTATTGTTTTTATCCTGTAAAGCGTTTCCTTTTTCTGCGTTTTCCATTTCCTTTTTCTGATCACTCGCTTTCTGGATACACATCTCACCTGTCCTGTTCTTTGTTTTCCTGGTTTGCTGATTATGCCTGCTGCGGTCCACTCTTACCCTCACACCTAAAGAATACTATTTTAAATTTCTTGGCGCAGTTCATTAACCCTTGTATGTGCTGTCCGCGCCCAAAATGCAATTTTAAAAAAGTCAAAAACCGCGCTCAAAATGCAATTTAGAGCTTAATAAGATACACTCCACAGGCAAAATTAAAGACGATTAAAATCTGTAATCTTTCCACTTGTACTGTGAGTCATCGGAAAGTTTCTGCTTTGTGTAAGGATGGTAAGAAAGCTGTGCTCAATGTATTTAAGGGACTTAAAAGTAAAAGGAGATGCTTCATATTGCTTGACTAATTTTAAAAACTAAGTTATAAATGCAGACGCTCCCTCGGTGCCGCGCCGGGTGTAAATATCAAAGTATACATTCCCAACAAGAATTGTACCCATCTGTCATGCAAATAAAACACCTTGAATTGAATTGAATTGAGGGAGAGGGGGGGGGGGGACAGAGATAGACAGGACTCAAGGCAAATAAGATACTTATGGGTACGCAGGCATTCACGACAGCAACATACGAAACGTTTGCACGTACTGTATAGTTAAGTTATTACTTGGTTTTCAAAGTGCAATGAAATACAATATTGTTGTTGCTGCTGTTCTGGTTGTTTTTATCCCGTAAAGCGTTTTGAGAAGCCACCTTTAAAGGCGATGTATACTGTAAAACCGCTGATTCTTATGGAATGTGTTCCGCAGGAGATTCAAATTTTTATTTATTTATTTTTTAATCGCGTATCTAAGGAAATCTCAGTATAACTTTGTTCATGAACAAACAGTGGCATGTTACATTATCATTAGTTTTTTTAACAAGGCTCGCCAGCTAATGTGAATCGAAACCTGTCTTGCTAGCTTTTAAAGTCGTGCATGTGTAAACTGTACTAGAGGGCATGCAAGTTACTCTCCCCCTTTCAGCTGCAGGGAGTCCCTCTGCTGCAACACACAGCAGACAGAACGGGAGACTATTGCCTTTCATATCTGACACCAGTGAAGTAAAAGGGGTGTCTAAAGGGGTGATTTCAGACCACATTTTAGTTACTTTATTTTGTTTACTTTTAACATTTCTGTAATTTACAGTAGATGTCACAATAGAAGCCCGAAGCCTATTATACTCAGTCTAGCCTTGGATCCTCTGAGTCCCATGACTCAGTCTTGTCTGCTTTCCTAGAATAAAACCAGTTAAGTCTTGTGTACTATGCAATTTATATTTTCCGATTCCATGCATTCCCTTAATGTTGAGAGTTTACTATATTCTCCAGACTCAAACACATAAGTACTAATAGCTCTGTCCCTTTAGGAGACTCTTTGCAGTACTGTGTCCCACTACCCCCATGAATTCTTTAGGTTGGGTCTAATATTTTCCAGTAAAATACAGAATGGCATACAAAATGCTATCAGGCAGGTAACAGAAAAGAGAAAAATATAAATATTTCCATTTTACAGATGTTCACACATTTATAACATTTTGGCTCAATAAAAAGCTAACCCAATAATTAAATGTGATAAAGTATAGTTTGGATGTTTATACATTCATGTTAATCGTATTCTTGATTTATTTCAATAAGTTTTCATGTTTCATTTGCTAACTTAGAGCATATTGTGCAATGAAGAATAAAATAGCTGCATGACAAGTGACTTCCTTCTCTCAGTGGAAATTAAAAGGTAGCCTGATAAATTATAAGACAGTAAGAAAGGTTCCAATCAGGAGGAGACAATTCTTTCCATTTTTTTTGTTTGATTGCTGGTAGCAAACTGATCTAAGGATCTACTCCAGCTCTTTCTCTTTTTATCATACAGTAAATTTTATTTTCTTGCTTTCTGAAACACAATATAACAAAAAAAAAAACCTCACAAACTCAAAGAAAAAATCCTTGCTCCCCCCCCCTCCCCTTGGCAGTACTTCCTCCCATGCTTTTAACTAAGGACATCTAAAATACTGTCAAACAGCTACAATGGTATCTCTGTACAAGGCTTTGACTGTGTCAATCACAGCACCTACCGTTCCCTTACCAGCAACAACATGGATTCTAACACTCAGACATTAAAAAAGTCAGGCCAAGAGAGAAAATACTGAGCTTTACAACATGCGGTACCAGTAACATTTTACCCACAGTAGACTCACCAACCAGATGTGTTTCAGTTTCTGTGATAAGCCTAGATTAATCATATCCTCTCCTCTAGTAGGAGCACCAAGTGTAAACATGTAACGTCCCTATTAAAAATAATGGCAAAACAGAAGTTCACTCTTTCTAGAACATACCTTCCTATGGACACTCCTAAAATGTATAAAATAGTGTCCACAGCATCTCATAATAGAAGCAAATGGGGAACTACAAACTCATTTCTTACAATGCCATCCATGAGGGGTTAAATACACCCTGAGAGAAATTAATTTCTGGATAATTCAACGGCTGTGATTTCTGGAATATGTATTATCCCAAATATTTTCAAAAGAAATTGAGTCATTTCAATGAATCTGTGCCATTCAAGTACCTACTCCAGACAGTAACCACTGCTAAGGGTTTATATGAAGCTTGCATTAAAAGACTTAAAAATGTCATGTTCCCATAAAAAAGTCATGCCTTGGAGTATAGACCCCCAAAGGAATGCCATAGACTCAAACTGCAAAATAAACACATACAGAAAGAAAGTATTTGTATTGTAATTGCAAATCCTGGTATGAGTGATTGGTATGACTTTCCTCATTACAAATCTCTTATTAGAATTTAAATTTCTCTGTAACTCCAGGTCAGAACAGAGAAAATGTAACTGCCTTAAGGAGTTTACGATTATGAAAAATAGAAGGATAAGCATGATACGTATGTCTTCTGTCATTTTCTAAGTCATGTTACTGAGCACCAAATCTTATTGAGAATATGAATCCATTTACGGTTTATACCATTAAAGTAAAGGTTTATTCCATGCTGAAAATGTTTGTACCAGACCTTTTTGAGGCCTGTTTAATTGTGTCTGAAGTCTGATGTTGTAAATTTTATTGTTAAAAAGATCCATGAAAATGTCACTACTAAAGTTAGCTGGTACTGTTGGTATTGTAAGTGGCAAGTAGAGCTCATAGTTTACCGCTCCTGTCTTTCTGAGCAAGGAAGAGCTCTTCATCTGCAACATATCTTTATGAAAGCGACCCTTTAAGAGCAAAACAAATTCCATAATTTGGTAACACCATGGCTGAGTCATTCATGCCTACCTCAGACATTGTACTACACTCATACTGTAAGTACTTCACACAAGTGCCAGACATCTTTTTCAACTTTCACTTTTGCAAGTGACAGAACTATAACAATAATTTATTATTAATTACTGGCAAAGGATTGTGTACAGCATATAAAAATTCTCACATACACATACTGTATATCATTAAAACCTACACTTGTTCTCTCAAATCTATAAACAATAGTTTTATATATTTATTTATTGGAAACTAGCAAGTGCACAAAAACCAGGCAGACAGTTGGTAATTCTGTTTGATAGGTATGCTCAGTATTATATCAGGGCAGTACCAGGACTGTTCCACACTCTGTAATGACTATAGGTTATTGTGAAGTTAAAGGGAACTTCAGAGATTGTGCACTTTAAAATTATAAAGTGTTTAATAACCTTGCAAGGGTTTGTTGCTTTTAGTTATCGGTCACAACTTTTTTTTCCCTTTGAGCAGGAGAAAGCCTGGATGAATTTATGAGAGATTTAAATGGTTGAGCATGTGAGTTTGAGGTAACATGCAAATGTGTGTTTCATGCACGAAGCACGAGATATGATATGGCGGCAGATGGTTCACTGAAATTGCTGCTGCAGACAATACAAGGTACAGCATAAAGCTACTGTAACTGCTTATCATTTTTGTCAGAAATATGAGATTTTATTTTGAAGATGGGTACAGTCCAAACAAATGTTTTCACATTAAAGGACACATCAGTCTTCTGCATTTGGAGAAATTAGCTTTCTAATGTAGAGTTTTGAGATTATTTTATTTCAATGAAAGTTCCACCAAAATTTAACTTCTGGACATATACTAGAGAAATTGAAGATTGAAGACTTTTGTTCAATATTACATGTTTTGGCCTGAAAAAAGACACAGGCACATCCTTGCTTGTGACCTAATCTTCTTGCTGAAGTGTCAAGAAATTCTGCTAATAGGCAAAATCCCTACTCAGCAAGCTGTGTGAATTGTTATGTGTAATGTTCAACCGTATCCATAAACTTTGGATAAATTAATTGCTTTGGAAGTACCAGCTTAGAGGTTCATACAGAAAGACAGCTTGTGTTTAAATTGAGTTTAAGGTAATTTATGCTTCTAAAGTCATGGTCAGCATTTATTATTGTACTGTGCTGTAAACTTTTTCTGTGCCTAGTCACATTATTTTATAGCGTTTTTTTTGCGTTATTAAATCCGGTGGCGCTGTGTGTTAGTTTCCTGACTCCCATGTCACATGGTCTGTGATTGAATCCCATGGAACTATGACTTTATTTTTTAACAAACATTTCTTTGAAAAAATGAAACGTTGGTCAGAGATTAAATAAAACCTCACTCGCACCAAACAAATTTATATTTCTAAATATCATGACATGATCGAATTAAAGTCTTTTTAATAACAATGAATAGTCACCTATGCGTTACAAAATATACATTTATATTGATTTGAATCGCGTTTTGATTTAAATCGTAAACGCGTGTTTAAATATATGTGTTTAAAGGTGATATACTGTATAAAAGCACTGATTCCTATGGAGTGTGTCCCGCCGGGGATTCAAAAAAATTATTTTAAATAGGCAGATAAAGCTTAGACTAATCTAACTGTATTCTAGCCTGTATTACAACAGAACATTGGACAATGCAACGTAATTGCAAAAATGCACTTGGAATCTGTCCAAGCCCTCCTACAAAAATTATTTAAACTGCGACACTTATCATTCATCTCTAAATAAACTTTATTTTATATAGCGTTTTAAGCGAATAGGTAATTAGATTGCTCATAAACCTAATCGCTTTTTCTACATAAACACAGCGTGATTGCTCTCTGAAAATGCTTTTCCTTTATATTTGCAGTAGGCTCAGATTTCAACTCTAGATCGTATTATTATAAACTTTCTTGGAAAAATGTATTTTATGTAAACCATGTTTGCTATTAATTCATTTAGGGCTAAAATACGTTTCTTGTCTTCCAATCGAGTCGAGTTGACATTGGAAGCTTGCCACACCTGGACTGTTAAACCAACGCATTAGCACGTCAAAGCCCATTGAGGGTATTGAGCCAGTATTGGCTTTAGTATTTAGTCATGAATGCCTGCGTACCCATAAGTAACTTATTTGCCTTGAGTCCTGTCTATCTCTGTCCCCCCCCCCTCTCTCCCTCAATTCAATTCAATTCAAGGTGTTTTATTTGCATGACAGATGGGTACAATTCTTGTTGGGAATGTATACTTTGATATTTACACCCGGCGCGGCACCGAGGGAGCGTCTGCATTTATAACTTAGTTTTTAAAATTAGTCAAGCAATATGAAGCATCTCCTTTTACTTTTAAGTCCCTTAAATACATTGAGCACAGCTTTCTTACCATCCTTACACAAAGCAGAAACTTTCCGATGACTCACAGTACAAGTGGAAAGATTACAGATTTTAATCGTCTTTAATTTTGTCTTTAATTTTGCCTGTGGAGTGTATCTTATTAAGCTCTAAATTGCATTTTGAGCGCGGTTTTTGACTTTTTTAAAATTGCATTTTGGGCGCGGACAGCACATACAAGGGTTAATGAACTGCGCCAAGAAATTTAAAATAGTATTCTTTAGGTGTGAGGGTAGGAGTGGACCGCAGCAGGCATAATCAGCAAACCAGGAAAACAAAGAACAGGACAGGTGAGATGTGTATCCGGAAAGCGAGTGATCAGAAAAAGGAAAAAGAAAACGCAGAAAAAGGAAACGCTTTACAGGATAAAAACAATAACAACAGCAGTGGCAGGGCAAACGATTTTTTTTATCGAAATACAAAATGAGATACTGTATAATGATGTGCATGAACAAAGGTATACTGCAATTTTCCTTAGATACGCGATTAATGCTTCATAGGAGGAGGCGCTCTTTTCCTCTAGTCTAACAGTCTGTCCACAAACAAAACATTCCTGATAGACAAGAGGAATTGAAAAAAAAACAGTTTTGTCAATGAAAACCAGTGTGTGTGTCTCTCTCTGCTGGATGTCCCTCTCACAAACTGCTGAATGAATAAAATAATTTTATTGAAAACTCGTTTGCGATTGTCTGGTATTTAATTTGGTCCCTTTTAACTGTTTTTCGATCCACTGTATTGCTTTGAGATGCCATTTTTAAAGGCGATATGTAAAATAAAGTTTTTTATTATTGTTATAGAGAAACATGATCAGATTTTCCCTGGTTCAGAAAAAAAGATCTAAAGTACTACACATTACTTTCTTAATTCGATGTATTTAAAGCAGTGAACTACTGTAGGTGTCACATAACATTCAGAAATACAATCACGTATTTGACAAATAAAATTTATTTATCAATTTATGTTGCATTAACCTGATTATGATTAAAAAACACACTTAATTAAACACGCATTTGTGATTTAAATCAGAACACGATTTAAATCAATATAAATGTTTATATTGTAACGCATACTGTCCAGCCTCCATTTCTCTATACAAATTTACTCTGTTGCACACACACACACAATAGAAGCAGGAACCGCTGCCAGAAGGGAAGAAGGTGACTATTCATTGTTATCAAAAATAACTTAGAATCGATCATGTTGCGATATTTTGAAATATAAAAGTCAATTGATTGTCCATAATATCGCTATTCTATTTTTTCGAAGAAATGTTTGTTAAAAGAAAAGTCCAGCACCAGCTGGATTTGAACACACAACCTGTGCGTTGTTAGTCACGCACCTAGACCAGTAGGCTACAAGACAGCTCGCATGAACAGGCAGGCGAAACAGCCCTACACAGCCCTGTCGCAGCACACGAATATAATCATACCGTTATTAAATTCTTTAGATATGCGATTCCATATTATATTCCCTTTAATTCAAATTCTAAAAGTATGCTTGTTGACTCCGGTATCACGTTAGTTAAAGACTTCGAAGCTTAAAATGTTTAGGGAGAAATGGAATACTGGTGTGTATTTTTTTCTTTAAAGTACCAAGACCAGCTATATACTGTATGTTAATGTTCCAAAATTAATATCATTTATGGCTTTCACACGCGTTACAGTATGCTCCTATTCTTTTTATGCTCAGCTACTAAGATTTCCCTTCAGTGGTAAAATTCAATATCTACAACGGGCACAGTAAAGCTTCTCCCCTCTCACCAAGAAACTAGTTATCCTACCAGTATGGTTTCAGACAGTGGGAAGAAACCAGAGCACCAATTTTAGCACTTCACGTCTGGAATTGAACACAGGGCCCCAGCATTGCCAAGCAGAATGCTAACCACTGTGCCACAATGCCACCCACCACTCTATCTGTTGTCTTATCATTTTTATGTGCTTCACAGAAAATGCTGATTTTCTTTCCTGTCAACCTTTTTTTGTTGACTTTGATGTGTTTTTGGATCATTGTCATGTTGAAAGATCCATCTTCGGCCAAGATGCAGCATCCTGGCAGAGGCAACCAGGTTTTGGGACAAAATATCCTGGTACTTTTGAGAATTCATGATGCCATCAATCTTAACAAGGGCCCAAGGACCAACGGCAGTAAAGCAGCCCCAGAGCATCAAAGATTTATAGCATCTTTAATTTATAGCAAAGACCAGTCTGACAATTTTTAGAATAAAATGACAAGCAAAAGCAGAGACAAAGAGAGAAAGAAAACAGCATTTGTGTGGAAAATAAGTAGAATAAATGGTTCAGAGCATGAAAGATTTGCTTGAAATGGCAATGGTTTTTAAAGGCAGTTTGATGGCAACTGAATAAATTACTGATGTAAAGATGCCTCAAGGCTGAGAAAGAAGATATTTCTGCAAAATGCTCATAGGTTAATGAATGTCCAATAGGTATTAATTAAATGTTCAGGTGGATAGCTGAGTCAGCATGTGTAGGCGGCAATGGAAGGAAGAAGGCTCCATGGCAAAAACGTTGTGTTTTCTTTCTTCTCTTTTCAGCATGGAATAAACCTCTGTTACATACTATGACACAGAAGCAGTGTTGTCAATGGGCAATATTACAGTAAGTGACGTATAAACTCTAAAAGAGAGGGAGAAAGACATTGCCATAGTAAAAGGAATCACAACCAGTTCAGAAAGTGCTAACTACTTTCATTTTAAGGAGTGCGTGTGGGATGTTAAAAGCAAAGATTAAACGTATAAGAAACAAGGACTCAGGTAAGTAAAACCAGACGCTGTTGATTTTATTTTCTCTTTTTTTTAAGAGTTTAAACAAAATGTGTGAAAACATAAATAAGGTGACAAGTCTTTTTCTTTTTCCTTTTTGTTTTAGTAAAAGGAGAACATACTTATTCTTTATTTCTTTAGAATACCATATGTCTGTCACTGTTGTTCTGATAGATTTCTAGCAGCCATGTGGTTTTCCTCCAATTTACTGCCACAGTTTCTAATTGTTTTTGTAATTGTCATCATCTCCAGCTCTCTGCTCCCTAGCCAATTAACCTGCTCAGATTGAAGTGAAGCATAGAGTCTGTTTTCAGTCTGCTTTAAATTATGAACTGTATGCTAATATTTTTGTAAAATTGGTACTGATGCATAATGACTTAATTATTACCTAACTTGTTTAAAACCCAACAGAATGATCACATAAAAATTAAAATTTATACACATTAAAAATCTAATGTTCAAATTGAAAATTAAACTAATTACATATGTATAATACTATCAAAATAATTTTAATATGGCCAAGGTAATGCGAAGTGAATCAGCATTGCTTGTTTGTGTGTAGCAGTTTCCCCGTATTTGGCAAGTTTAGCTCCTAAACACATCTATATTTCAACATGTGGGTGTTGTAGACAGGACTTTAGTTCAAGATACCATGATAAGATATCACAGTACTGTATATTCGCTAATAGTGCTATAACTCACAAATCAAGTTCTCCACACCCATCTTATTTGTGTCGAGACCCTAGTCACAGACAGATGTACAGTAACAAACCCAGCCCAGATCCATCTTTTGCAGATAAACACATTTGATAAAGTTGAGCTTATGACAGTAAATTAATATTTACTTGTGTTTGAGAATATGAGAGTGTGATTAATTATATGAGCCTGATGTAACTTTTGAGAAAGATGATAAAAATGTTATAGTCTGTATAGTTATGTGTTTAACCCTGATGATAATTTTCTGTAATGAACCATTGGTATCAAGGCTGACTGATTCGTATACAGTATATGTACTGCATAACTGGTTTCTTGGTAAATTGGCCCTGGTGTGAGTGTGTACATGTCTATTCTTGTGTCTGTGTGTGCTCAGCATTCATGTACTAGGTGTATTCTGCCTTGCATCCATTGCTTGCTGGTATAGGTTCCGGCTACCCCGGACCCTGAATTGGAAGAAGTTATTGGAAAATTAATGGATTAATATTAATATTATGTATGTTATTGGATATAGAACTGTATGTATATATAATGTACAGTATATAGTGAGGGCACAGCTGTTCCAGACAAAATGGCAGCCAGACGATTGAAGACGATTAGTTAGGTGAGTATTTAGAAAGCAGGAAGCAGAGGGTTTTCTAAGTCATGAAACTGGGAGTCTGGAGACAGACGTCAGACCTGCTGATTGTAAAAACCACCAGGGAGGATAAGGTTGGACTTAGTAAATGTGAGTGTTTGAATTCTGCATACCTGTGTAAGACATTTGAGAGATTTAGTCTTTGTTTTATGAAGAAGTCTGAACAAGAGACTGGATCCTGTGCAGAACTAAATCTGTGTGACTTTAAAGTTTGTTTTGAAGGCAGTAAGCAGCTCAGCTGCCTGGTGGGGTAGTTAGGTAGAAAAGTTAGGTAGCTGCTCAAAGAAGAGCTAGACCTTTGATTGGCTCATTATATTTGTTTGCAGTGGCTGGGTCGTGACGCAAAATACCGAGGTATGTGATTGGTTGACCGACAGGGGGACTCGTGGTCCGTTGGTCGGTCGTAGAAAGATTTACAGTAAATGTCTTTACTGTGCCCCTTTTAGCATTGAATATTCATATGGAATTTTACCACTGAAGGGAAATCTTAGTACCTGAGCATAAAAAGAATAAGAGCATACTGTAACGCGTGTGAAGGCCATAAACGATATTAATTTTGGAACATAAACATACAGTATATAGCTGGTCTTGGTACTTTAAAGAAAAAAATACACACCAGTATTCCATTTCTCCCTAAACATTGTAAGCTTCGAAGTCTTTAACTAACGTTATACCGGAGTCAACAAGCATACTTTTAGAATTTGATTAAAAGGGAATAAAATATGGAATCGTGTATCTCAAGAATTTAATAACGGTATGATTATATCCTGATTATGTACTGCGACAGGGCTGTGTAGGGCTGTTTCGCCTGCCTGCTCATGCGAGCTGTCTTGTAGCCTACTGGTCTAGGTGCGTGACTATCAACTGGCAGGTTGTGTGTTCGAATCCAGCTGGTGCTGGACTTTTCTTTTAACAAACATTTCTTCGAAAAAATAGAATAGCGATATTATGGACAATCAATTGATTTCAAAATATCGCAACATGATCGATATTTGCGATATTTTGAACATATCTTCCCTTCTGACAGCGGTTCCTGCTTCTATTGTGTGTGTGTGTGCAACAGAGTAAATTTTTATAGAGAAATGGAGGCTGGACATTATTCGTTACAATATAAACATTTATATTGATTTAAATCGTGTTCTGATTTAAATCGCAAACGCGTGTTTAATTATGTGTTTTTTAATCATAATCAGGCTAATGCATTTCTACATTTTCTGTATGAACCAGCTTAGAGGTTCATACAGAAAGACAGCTTGTGTATAAATTGAGTGGAAGGTAATTTATGCTTCTAAAGTCATGGTCAGCATTTATTATTGTACTGTGCTGTAAACTTTTTCTGTGCCTAGTCACATTATTTTATAGCGTTTTTATTGCGTTATTAAATCCGGTGGCGCTGTGTGTTAGTTTCCTGACTCCCATTATTTAAACTACGACACTGATCATTCATCTCTAAATAAACTTTATTTTATATAGCGTTTTAAGCGAATAGGTAATTAGATTGCTCATAAACCTAATCGCTTTTTCTACATAAACACAGCGTGATTGCTCTCTGAAAATGCTTTTCCTTTATTTTTAAAGTAGGCTCAGATTTCAACTATAGATCGTATTATTATAAACTTTCTTGGAAAAATGTATTTTATGTAAACCATGTTTGCTATTAATTCATTTAGGGCTAAAATACATTCATTGTCTTCCAATCGAGTCGAGTTGACATTGGAAGCCTGCCACACCCGGACTGTTAAACCAACGCAACAGCACGTCAAAGCCCATTGAGCCAGTATAGTATTCCCCCCCTCTCCCCTCAATTCAATTCAATTCAAGGTGTTTTATTTGCATGACAGATGGGTACAAGCAGTGTTGGGTATGTATATTGTAACGCTTATGGCAGACAGGCACTGTGTAAGAGCCGGTGCACCAGAGCAGCGCACCGAGGGAGCGTCTGCATTTATAACTTAGTTTTAAAATTAGTCAAGCAATATGAAGCATCTCCTTTTACTTAGTGCCTGAGCATAAAAAGAATAGGAGCATACTGCAACGCGTGTGAAGTCCATAAACGATATTACCCCGGCATCCTGGCCAAATTTCCCCATCGGCTGTTATCAATCATGGCCTCCTAACAATCCCCCTCTGTGAATTGGCTTCATTACTCTGCTCTCCTCCCCACTGATAGCTGATGTGTGGTGAGCGTTCTGGCGCACTATGGCTGCCGTCGCATCATCCAGGTGGATGCTGCACATTGGTGGTGGCGGAGGGGAGTCCCCATTACCTGTAAAGCGCTTTGAGTGGAGTGTCCAGAAAAAGCGCTATATAAGTGTAAGCAATTATTATTATTATTATTATTAATTATTATTAATTTTGGAACTTAAACATACAGTATATGGCTGGTCTCGGTACTTTAAAGAAAACATATACACCAGTATTCCATTTCTCCCTAAATATTTTAAGCATCGAAGTCTTTAACTAACGCGATACTGGAGTCAACAAGCATACTTTTAGAATTTGATTAAAAGGGAATATAATATGGAATCGCGTATCTCAAGAAATTAATAACGATATGATTATATTCATGTTGCAAAAGAACTGCAACGGACATAAAAACTCCCTTGCTTTTAACAGAGCGTTCCATAATTTCTAACTACGAAAATGCCAGGTGAAAGGATTTGTAAACATATTTTGTTAAAGCAAGTCAGTTTTTTCCGCAACACATAAAATACATTTTTCCAAGAAAGTTTAGCCTTTGTCACTAATGAAACCACTAAATAAAGACATAAATATAGAAATCTTAAGATTTGTTTTATTTAATGTTGGTAGCAGGATGAACTGTCAGAGTGTATATTTTGTTGCAGAGTTGCTGCAAGATGTTAACAGTGAAAAAGGTATTTAGAAATGAGTTATTTCAAGATGAACATTTTCAGAATAATTGCAAATCTAGCAGGATAGAGAAAGCACAGAAAACTGGCAGTTAGATTGATCAGATTAGTATGAAAAGTCATTTAGCAAAGGGAATGAGAAGAGTGACAAACTAGTATACTTTAGATCTTTTTTTCTGAACCAGGGAAAATCTGATCATGTTTCCCTATAACAATAATAAAAAACTTTATTTGATATATCACCATTAAAGGTGGCATCTCAAAACAATACAGTAGATGTAAAAACAGATAAAAGGACCACAGATTACAAAGTAAATGCATATAAGAAAGACAAGCAGTTAGAGGTGCTACCAAAATTAGAAAATGAAGCAGATACAGACACTAAGTCTTCTGAAAAGAAAGGTTCTGAGGTTAGATTTAAACTGGCCCTGGTGTGTTTGTGTCTGTCTGTCCTGTGATGGACTGGAGCTATGTCCAGGGTGTATTCTGCCTTGTGTCCGTCGCTTACTGGGATAGGCTCCAAATCCTCTGTACTGGATAAAGAGATTAGAAATGGATGGAAGTAAAGGCACTGTGTGGATGGAACTATACACAGTGTTAGAAACCCACTATGAAATGGCAGCATCTCACTGAGAATAAAACATTTTATAGTGCTGGCTTAAGGAAACAGCCTTTCCACCTCTCTTGCACATCAGTATCCATACCTAGTTATTTAAACAAATTGCCTCTAATTATAAACATCTTAATATGCTGGCTCTGTGGATCCGCATCAGCTATGTTTGCCCATTCCTTCAATTCATGTGCATCCAACACACAGTTCAACGCTAGCAACTACACAAAATCTATAATATGAGCTCTACTTGCCACTTACAATACCAACAGTACCAGCTAACTTTAGTAGTGACATTTTCATGGATCTTTTTAACAATAAAATTTACAACATCAGACTTCAGACACAATTAAACAGGCCTCAAAAAAGTCTGGTACAAACATTTTCAGCATGGAATAAACCGTTACTTTAATGGTATAAACCTTAAATGGATTCATATTCTCAATAAGATTTGGTGCTCAGTAACATGACTTAGAAAATGACAGAAGACATACGTATCATGCTTATCCTTCTATTTTTCATAATCGTAAACTCCTTAAGGCAGTTACATTTTCTCTGTTCTGACCTGGAGTTACAGAGAAATTTAAATTCTAATAAGAGATTTGTAATGAGGAAAGTCATACCAATCACTCATACAGTACCAGGATTTGCAATTACAATACAAATACTTTCTTTCTGTATGTGTTTATTTTGCAGTTTGAGTCTATGGCATTCCTTTGGGGGTCTATACTCCAAGGCATGACTTTTTTATGGGAACATGACATTTTTTAAAACATATATTTTTGTGGTAGGAGGGCGCAAAACATCAGTATTTACTGCTATTAATTACTGTACGATTTATAGTTGAAATCTGAGCCTAGATATAAAGTTAGATATAAAGTTAAAATCTTGACAAAGCAATGTAGGAAATACAGAGAAAATAAATCGCACCAGAAACAGCACTCTCTCTGCCTGTCATAGACGTTCAGGAAAGACTGAATGAAGTCATGTCAAGTACAATAATTCGGTGATCAATAATAACAGTTGTAGGACAGTATATAAGGAGGATAAGGATTTTGAAGTTGACTCGAAATCTGATAGGTAACCAGTGCAAGGACTTGAAAACAGGTGTAATGCATCCCTGATAGGATTCTTGCTGTCATATTCTGAACATATTGAAGATTGCTCAGTGTGGATTTAATTTCCCCAGTGAACAGGATGTGCATTTATTAATTCTAGAAAAAAAGCCTTTCTTGATTTCTCTAGTTCTTAGTTTCTGCACATGAATTGAAGGAATGGGCAAACATAGCTGATGCGGATCCACAGAGCCAGCATCTTAAGATGTTTATAATTAGAGGCAATTTGTTTAAATAACTAGGTATGGATACTGATGTGCAAGAGAGGTGGAAAGGCTGTTTCCTTAAGCCAGCACTATAAAATATTTTATTCTCAGTGAGATGCTGCCATTTCATAGTGGGTTTCTAACACTGTGTATAGTTCCATCCACACAGTGCCTTTACTTCCATTTCTAATCTCTTTATCCAGTACAGAGGATTTGGAGCCTATCCCAGTAAGCAACAGACACAAGGCAGAATACACCCTGAACATAGCGCCAGTCCATCACAGGACAGACAGACACAAACACACACACACCAGGGCCAGTTTTCCCATAAACCAATTAACTTACCAGTATGTTTTGGAGTGCGAGAGGGAGTCATATCACACGTATGGAGAAAAACCATGTAACCCAGAGAGAACATGTAAACCCCACATACACAGGATGGCAGGAATTGAACCTAGTACCCCAGTGCTGCAATGCTAACCACTTTGCCACCATTATAAATGGATGGATATCTTAGTTATCTTTCTAGTTCACAGGTTTGCATGCATAATTTAATTTTGAAAGCCACTGAGACATCAGGTACTACTGTTGTATTTATGAAAAAGAAACAAAACAAAAAACATACTAACAACTGTGCTATCCTACTCCTTAGTTAATACATTTTATTATTCATAAACAGTTAACATTGTTAGCAAAATATTTTGATTTATATTTAACCCTATTTTTTCTTTAGTTTTGTATTTAACTTATTATATGATAGTCAGACTTAATGTATATTTGAACAATGAAAATATATTTTTACAAGATTTTACATTAAGCACTTAAAATGAATATGGTTAAAAATAGTAAACTGTAATATGCTGTTACAAGATCGGTTAAACTGCAAAGAAAATGCTTTCAGAGAAAATGTTTCAGGTGTGAAGAACATAGATCTCCAATGCAATTTCTACCAAACCTGTTCCCACACACCCTGCCCCCACTACCATTAGAATATACACAAAGCACTCAAATCTTTCGAGCTAATGATCAGGTGACCCGAGAGAGAGCGAGAGAAACACCAAGGGGTGCGGAACCAGGGAACTATTTACATGGAAAATGGGCGATCTCCCCAGACTGTCCGCCCGTTTCACTGTTACCTGGATACCTCTTTATTTAGAACTCACTAACACTGATTTTTAGTTTAGAAGGATTCAAGTAGGGTTTTAGATGAAAGGCTGCGACCTTAATCAAGCCCAAATCATAATTGAACCCATTCAGAGCCTACATTACATTTTAGCGTTTCACTCTGAGCAGAAGACCCTCACACCTGAAGAAGGGGAGGTGTTTTTCGCTGGAAATCTCACCTCCTTCTACTTTACAACCGGAGTGCTGGCTGTGACGAATTAAACCGGTTTTACAGGTTTCAATCACAGACCATGTGACATGGGAGTCAGGAAACTAACACACAGCGCCACCGGATTTGATAACGCTATAAAAACGCTATAAAATAATGTGACTTGGCACAGAACAAGTTTACAGCACAGTACAATAATAAATGCTGACCATGACTTTAGAAGCATAAATTGCCTTACACTCAATTTAAACACAAGCTGTCTTTAGCCCTCTAAGCTGGTTCATACAGAAATGTAGACATCCAGGCTCAGAACACACAGCTTCATTAGCGAATACATATGCAGGACAACTAGAGAAGACGTTTTACAGAGGATGGATTTTTAGAAACATCCCATCAGTGACATCACTGAAGTCAACTCCTAGGTACTGTAACTGTCGTGTGGATAGTTTCACAAGAATCAGACAAAGGTTTAAGCATCGCTTGTTCTAGATTAAACTGCAAAAAAAAAAACAACAACCTATAATGTAGTTCTTTGCGGCTCTGTTTGCCCAAATCATATATTCACAACGTGAAATCTAGAAAATAATATTACGTAACCAAAATCCGCAATATGGAAACAGAACCTGTGTAATTGTTGATAGATGATGTACTCGTAACATTTTTTCAAGACGAACTACAACATTTAAAAAATGACTTGTATGTACTTGATATCTCTAATCAATCCACGGGTCCCAGCACAAAACGAAACTAAAACGCATACCGTTTCGCGCTTCTTATTAGTTGCTCAAAAGTAATTTGACCGTATGAAATGCATAATATAAACCTAGAAACATATACGTGAGCAGTACTTAAGCACTGTAGTATCGGTGTTAAGACATACCTCTCAAATACTGTAAATCAAGTTAAAAATATCTCAAGACTGATTCTGGTCATAATGAAACCATGTTTCGTGTATGTTTTCTTTTTCATCTTGAAATAACTCATTTCTAAATACCTTTTTCACTGTTAACATCTTGCAGCAACTCTGCAACAAAATATACACTCTGACAGTTCATCCTGCTACCAACATTAAATAAAACAAATCTTAAGATTTCTATATTTATGTCTTTATTTAGTGGTTTCATTAGTGACAAAGGCTAAGCTTTCTTGGAAAAATGTATTTTATGTGTTGCGGAAAAAACTGACTTGCTTTAACAAAATATGTTTACAAATCCTTTCACCTGGCATTTTCGTAGTTAGAAATTATGGAACGCTCTGTTAAAAGCAAGGGAGTTTTTATGTCCGTTGCAGTTCTTTTGCAACATGAATATAATTATATCGTTATTAATTTCTTGAGATACGCGATTCCATATTATATTCCCTTTTAATCAAATTCTAAAAGTATGCTTGTTGACTCCGGTATCACGTTAGTTAAAGACTTCGAAGCTTACAATGTTTAGGGAGAAATGGAATACTGGTGTGTATTTTTTTCTTTAAAGTACCGAGACCAGCCATATACTGTATGTTTATGTTCCAAAATTAATATCGTTTATGGCCTTCACACGCGTTACAGTATGCTCCTCTTCTTTTTATGCTCAGCTACTAAGATTTCCCTTCAGTGGTAAAATTAGATATGAATATTCAATACTTAAACGGGCACATTTAAGACATTAAATATACATATACATACTGTATACAGTACAGTTTGCATACGGTAATATGTTTATGTTACGCGATTAAAAATAAATAAATAAAAATGAAAAGTCCAGCACCAGCTGGATTCGAACACACAACCTGCCAGTTGGTAGTCACACACCTAGACCAGTAGGCTACAAGACAGCTCGCATGAACAGGCAGGCGAAACAGCCCTACACAGCCCTGTCGCAGCACACGAATTCTTTAGATACGCGATTCCATATTATATTAGCAGAAAAGCTTAAAACTACCACTTTTTCACACGCTATTTCACATGCTAGTTAATAACTTTGATGCTTTAAATCGTTAGGGAGAAATGGAATACCGGTGTGTATTTTTCCTTTAAAGTGCCGATTCCTGGAATCTGACTGGCTGACACCCCTCTGAAGTGGTTCCATAAAATCTGGTATACGGAAAAGAAAGCGTTGATAAATACAAGTGTCTTTTAATACACTCTTTGCTGTGCTCTTGAGGATCCTTGTGATATTTAAAGCTCTAGATGAATGATAGGTGTCGCATTTTAAATCATTTTCGTAGTTAGAAATTATGAAACGCCCTGTTAAACGCAAAGATGTTTTTATGCCCGTTGAAGTAAAACAAAATGCCTGACAAAGTATGGCTTGGACAGATTCCAAGTGCTTGTACAAATGTGCTAAAGAAATTATACTTGAGTATACAGCTTGTCCAAAGTCATCCATTATTAATACTATTAGTAATATCTTCAGTAAAGGCTTTGATGCATAAATATTTCTGATAAAGGTAGGTTGTGTACTTTTGTCCAACTGAGCAATCTTGCTTTCATAAAATATACCAACATTTTAATGACTGATGATTAACATGCTGTAATACACAGTTCAAAATTAAAGGCTCAAATGCTGTACATGAGAGGTTAAGCTCCCCCTGGCGGTTTTACAAGGCGACGCCGGATAGTTAGCCACGTGACACACGTGAACTGCGTGATACCGCGACACGCCCACCGGGGTATGCCGCGAAATACCTCACCCATTTTGAATGGCTGCATCTGTACTTTGAGTTTACACTTACAGCTTGTCCAAGGTCATTCATTATTAAAACTATTAGTAATATCTTCGTTAAAGACTTTGATGGCGACAGCTCAAACATGAGAGGTTGAGCTTTATTAGCTCCACCTTGCGGAAATTCCGGATACTATTATAGGAGAATTTACGGTAACTTGCGGTATTTACCAGTAACTCGCGGTAGACTGCGTACAGCGCACCGGAAAATAATGCGGTATCGCCCGCGCATTTTGAATGGCTGCATCTGTATATAAAATCAAGGCTTTAACTTGCTTTAACTCCGCAAGTCTGAGTTCTTGTGTCTGTCCTATCCGAACCCAAAAGTATTACAATATGTATCTTTATAGCAGGTGGTGTACAGCTTTTTAGTATAGATTACACTTTTCTAAAATGTATTTAAAAAATAAAAACAATTACAATCTAATCTTTCCACGTTTGATCCCAAGATCCCAAGAAAAATACATCTAAATGGGTAGAAAGCTATGCTGAAAGTTTATTAAGATACTTAGAAGACAAAGATATCAATTTATTTTGCATTTGTCTGATTGTGAATCAAAAAACACATATATTTAAACCCACGTTTGCGATTTAAATCAAACACGATTTAAATCAATATAAATGTTTATATTGTAACGCATAGGTGACTATTCATTGTTATTAAAATGACTTATATTCGATCATGTTGTGTTTATAAATTTGTTTGGTGCGAGTGAGGTTTTATTTAATCTCTGACCAAGGGAAACGTTTCATTTTTTCAAAGAAATGTTTGTTAAAACAAAAGAGTCATGGCTCCAGCGGGATTCGATCACAGACCGTGTGACGTGGGAGTCAGGAACCTAACCCACAGTGCCACCGGCAAGGTCACATGCTGAATGCTGAAAAAGCACTACAGAAACATTATCAACAGACAATGTACAGCATGTACTATTCTTGTTTTGCGGTACATTAATATAATTATATCGTTATTAATTTCTTTAGATACGCGATTCCATATTATATTCCCTTTAAATCAAATTCTAAAAGTATGCTTGTTGACTACGGTATCACATTACTTAAAGACTTCGAAGCTTAAAATGTTTACGGAGAAAACACATATATTTAAACACCTGTTTGCGATTTAAATCAAAATGTGATTTAAATCAATATAAATGTTCATATTGTAACGCATAGGTGACTATTCATTGTTATTAAAATAACTTAAATTCTATCATGTTGTGATATTTAAAAATATAAAAGTCAATTAATTGTCCATAATATTGCTATTCTATTTTTTCAAAGAAATGTCGCAGTACACGAATGTAATCATATCATTATTAATTTCTTTAGATACGCGATTCCATATTGTATTAGCAGAAAAGCTTAAAACTACCACTTTTTTACACGCTATTTCACATGTTAGTTAAATACTTCGATGCTTAAAATGTTTAGGGAGAAATTGAATACCGGTGTGTATTTTTTCTTTAAAGTACCGATTCCTGGAATCTGACTGGCTGACACCCTACTGAAGTGGTTCCATAATATCTGGAATATGGAAAAGAAAGCGTTGATAAAAAAGCCTGGATTCTCATGTATCTGATACAAGTATCTTTTAATACAGTCTTTGCTGTGCTCTTGAGGATCCTTGTGATATTTTGAGCTCTGGTTGAATGATAAGTGTCGCAGTTTAAATAATGTTCGTAGTTAGAAATTATGAAATGCTCTGTTTAAAGCAAGGGAGTTTTTATGTCCGTTGCAGTAAAAGAAAATGCCTGACAAAGTGGGGCTTGGACAGATTCCAAGTGCTTGTACAAATGTGCTAAAGAAATTATACTTTGAGTTTACAGCTTGTCCAAAGTCATTCATTATTAATACTATTAGTAATATCTTCGGCAAAGGCTTTGATGCAAAAATATTTCTGATAAAGGTAGGTTGTGTACTTTTGTCCAACTGAGCAATCTTACTTTCATAAAATATACCAACTTTTTAATGACTGATGATTAACATGCTGTAATACACATTTTAAATTTAAAAGCTCAAATGCTGTACACGAGAGGTTAAGCTTTATTGGCTCCTCCTGGCGGTTTTACAAGGTGATGCCGGATGCTTTCCGGCATGACATCAAATGACGCGATTAACCCCGTGATACTGCGTGATACTGCGATACGCCCACCAGGGTATACCGCGAAATACCCCACCCATTTTGAATGGCTGCATCTGTAGAACCTCCTGCTCCATTTTTTTCCCTCTCTTGGAGCTTCTCACTTAGACATCACCACTTGACTACTGCTGGATTCCTCACTCTCTGCCAGTGTTGGACTTTTTGTTTCCGCTTTTGTTTCAGTTCAGTTTATTGTCATATGCAGAAGTACAATGAAATGCCTTTAGTCATTTACGTCTAATCTCACACCACCCACTAGGTCTCACATTCTTATCCCATCGTCCCACTTCACTCTGTCTATGAGCTTCCCACTCCTCTTTCACACTTTCTCTTTAGGAGTTCCCCATTTCTTTTTTTCATGAAACTTCCCACCCCACTAACACAAATATCAGTAACGCACTACTCTTCTGTCACCAATCCCTGCTTATCACCAGAGGCCACTAATAGACAAGCCCTTTCCTTCACTCGAAGGAGTGAGTGGGGCTTTCTCTACTACACCCTACTCTCTGTTTCTCATACTCATTTTACTCAACTCATAAGACCCCAGAGATCAGCAGCTAGATAATCCCTTTCCTTTCCTCTGCCACAATATACTCTGTTTCACATACTTAAGCTCTACACTCAATTATACAACTCATATACATAAAAAGCAACTATCTCCATGCACATTACTACTCTGATAGCTGTGTTCTTTTCCTCTTAGGAAAAGAGCATCTATATAAATCACCTATCTCTCTTTCTTTCTTTCTCAGATTGTTTGCAGCCCAGAGCCTGCTAGTCTTGCCATATACCACTGTAATTCCTTTCTTTTCTCATTCTGCTTCTGTACAGTCACTCTTATTCACGTTACTCAACATACTGTAAGTCACCAGACAGATGTATTTATCTACCACTTCCAGACACACTTCGGCTCAGCTAGCTTTTCCACCTTGTTCCACTGTAGCAGATATAATATTCATTCTTGTGCTTGATATGTGGGAGACTCTCAATCATTACATCCTCTTACTACTGAGGAAAGCTCAGGAAAGACAACTTGGTATGTACTCCTGAACAGTAAATATACATCCTGCTCTTGAAGGACCTCCACTTCTGTGTTTTATTAAAAACTAGATTGCATACAGCTGTGGTTACATAGCAATGCAGCATCTCTGTCGACAAGCTCTGCCCCACCAGGCTTCCACACACCTGCATGTCATTATACCAAAAACCAACCTTAATAGCTAGTAATTTTTTTCTGTTGATAGAAAAGGAAAATGTTGACTGATTGATCTTTAACACTTAATACAGTAATTTTTTTAATCCAATAATATGCAGTTTTTCTGACATTTGGACCATTCTTGAAGAACCACAACAGCTAATTGCATCTTGCCACAAAATCCAGATCCTGTAAAAAGTCATATGCTGGAGAGGCAATAAACAATAGATGCTTAAACGGCTCTAAAACATCTATTAAATAAAAACAAACAAACAATATTAAGCTTAGATCCTCAAAGAAACAATTTGGAAAGACTGAATGAGAGAATTTTTTCTTTCTTTGAAAAATTAAAATAGCAAATGTTATGGACACTACTGTATATTGACATTTTTTATATTTCTAAATATCACAACTGTTCAAAGCTAAGTCATTTATAAATAACAACGAATAATTTAAAGCTGCTACTACTGTCGGTATTACTGATAATAAATGTTATCGACACTATATTGAATTTGTTGGTCTTTCTAAATATCACAAAACATGCAAAGTTAAGTGATTACTATTTTCCATGAATACTTGCGCTTGTTATCACAGTAAACGAAACTCATATTTTTCAGAATTTAATTATTTAAGCAATTAGTCACAAGAGGCCGTGCTATATCGTGGATATAGTCACAGTTTAAAGGTGTTGTTATAGCAACCTTTTAACTGTGACTATATCCACGATATGGCACAGGCCTCGAGTGCCTTATTGCTTTATAAAACAGTCCCAAAATATGTGAATGCTGTATAGAATGCATTTTCATTTTAAAATTTTATTTAACACCAAAATTAAGAAGTTTACAGAACCCTAAGAATATAGTCCCTTGATGCTACGCAATGCCGAAACACAGCCACAAGTACCATTAGCTAGCAAAGAGGACATTAGCTAGCCAATAGGATACATACAATGGAAAAAAGCAATTGGGAAAAAAGACCTGCTGATCTGTTCTACATACCAAGAAGAGAACAGAATATGATTTTTTCTGTTTGAAACGTGTGTTGTCTTTATGAAATTCATGTATTTTAAATGTTTAAGAAGAAAAAAAACTTACAGCACACACAAAGATTTTAAGCGATCATGAGGAAGACAGATCACCCATTTTTTGTGCATAAAAAGTAGTTATTAACTATCGAAACCTGTTTTTATAGATTTTAAAATCATGCAATGTCTAAGTTAAGTAGGAACATTATTATATCTAATTTTTTATTTCTTTTTTAAAATCTAAAAAATGTTTCCCCAGCCTAAGGGCGTTTATAATATAAGGGTGTATCTAAAGAAATAAATAACAATATCATTATATGCATATACTGTCTGGTGGAATAAACTGAAGAGTTAGTTAATGCGACATGGAAGATAGTATTAATAATGTAGCACTTTCAGGCTCACGCCCTACCAGCTGAGGAATCAAACTCAGGCCCCCACCATCACTCAACAGGGAAGCACCCAGTCAAGCTACAGTGAGATCTTCCCTCAACACAGCCGGACCAGGTCACTCTTATTCATATGAAAGGCAGTGACGTCACCGCACTGGCAAGCCTTCAGTCACCCGACCAGCGGATGCACCGCATCAGAGAGAGTCACTATAGCTTCTGGGAAATACATTTTTCCTGCATCAAAGTTTAACTCGTTCAGAGCACCATACATTACAAACTCCAGGCGTTTCATTTTGAGCTGAAGACCCTCACACTTGAAGAAGGCTTCACAGCCGAAACGTTGTGTTTTCTCTCTTCTCTTTTCAGCATGGAATAAACCTATGACTTGTTCCTTTGCAGACTACGCAGGCTGACGCAGCTACCCACCTGAAGTAGTTACAGTATATGTATTGCAAGGCACTCTGTTTTATTAACAGCCACTCCGACTCAAGTGTTGTACAGTGATATAGATGTGGGTAATGTCATCCCCATTAAACAATGTGCTTATCGTGAAAACCCTGCTAAACTAAAAATTAAACACAAGAAGAGTATTATTGGACAATGTTGTGAGGGTCTGGTAGAATTTCTCTGTAAACTGAAGAGTTATAGAGGAGACACGTATCACTTCTTTTTACACTTGTAAAAAAGAACATTCCACTCAGTGGGCGATACATTGTTATCTCAATCACCTGCTAATTCGTTTAACATCACGGGAAGACAGGAGAATGTGATTGTACTGTATCTGTACGGAATGTGTGTTGCATTTACAAAATTAAAGTGTTTAAAATGTAAAATTAAAAAGTAAAAAAAAAACTTACAGCTTACACAAAGATTCTAAGATGATCACGAGGAAATGGATTGCATGTCTAATGGTCTAACCCCATTACCCCCATTTTGATTAAAATCGCAAATGTGTTTAATTAAATGCCTTTATTGATTCACAATCTGACAATGCAATGTAAATTGTTATCTTTGTCTTCTAAGTCCCTTAATTAACTTTAAGTATGGCTTTCTCACCATTTAGATTTATTTTTCATACCATTGTTACACAAAGCAGGAGCATATTGTACTTCCACATGGGATCAAACATGGAAAGATTAGATTGTAAACATTTTTTTTAATCAATTTCAATCAATAAATAGAACCGATTTAACAGCTCTTAAGCATACTGTAGTTTTTGTTAACACAACTTCATCAGTGAAAAGACTGGGCACTTTTCCTCCCCCCTACATTCTCAGAGTAGAATAGGCGAACATTCTAATGAAAGACAGTCCCCCTGCCCCCCACGGACAGACAGACAAATGTTTTCACTGCCTATTATTTGAGGCTGAGGTCTCTGCTAGCTATTCAGAGGGAATGGTGGTAATGTCACCGTGCTGGCAAACATGCTCTTTAGATACTTTAGATACTTTTTAGATACTCTATTCCATATTATATTCCCTGTTAATCAAATTCTAAAAGTATGCTATTGTTTACACCAATAACAAGCAAATTCTCAGAAAAGGTTAAAACATTATCACTAACGCTGTCAGTCTTCTGTGTAAAACATCGGTTTGAATATCATGGGGGCTGTTTTTAAGAAGCTGCTGTCAGCAGTATTGTGTATATAGTTGACTTTTACCTGAATGAAAACAGGACATAAAGAAAAGGTTTCAGAAATCAAACAAAGCTTTATTCCCATGCTTACTGTCTGGGTAATCAGAGATTGCGCTGATCTGCTTCCTATGGTGATATATGGGTTTTTCGCCCGAAGACGTATTGAGCAGTATTTCTCGTCTTGTGAACTTATGTACAGATCGGTCCCCTAGGGTTCCAATTAGTGCATAATTACACATAGATGGAAAACTGGAGGTTAAAAATTTTTTTTGGAAAAGGATAAAACGTTATAACTTTTTTATGAAGTACAGAATATAAGCTTAATGTAACGCATACAGCCGGCATTGCAGGTTGTACGAGCCAGCTTACCAGCACAGTGACGTCACTGCCCTTCCCTGTGGATAGTAGAGTCCTCAGCCGCCGAGATGGGGGGAGATCTCCCTTTAGCTCAGCTGGCTGGTTATCTGTTGAATGACACTGGAGGCCTGGGTTCAAGTCCCCAGTGGTGAGGGGCTGACCTGAGGTGGCAGTGGTAAGGGTGCGTACCCACGTGAACCCAAAAGAGCGACATTAATAATGTTAAAACAAGTACATTTAAGCCAGAACCCATGTAAATTACCAAGTTAGAGACTTTGATACATAAAATATTTATGCATAATTAAAATATTTATGATGAAGGTGGAAGGTTGTGTACTACTGTCCAACTGAGCAATCTTGCTTTTTTAAAATATACCAACTTTTTAATGTTTAATGATTAACATGCTGTAATACACAGTTAAAAATTATTAAAAGTATAAAGAGCATACAACTTAAATTCTTAATTAGATAAAGATTGTCCCTCAGCAGTGATCAGGATTTGAAACCTGGTATTTTCTGGTGACAGCTCAAATGCTGTACATGAAAGGTTAAGTTTTATTAGCTCCACCTGGCGGTGATTCCGGATACTATTATCATAGCTGCGGTGTTATGCAGTAAGACGCGATATGACGCGTAATGATGCGTTGTGATGCGACAAACCCACCACATTTTACAGCAGCGTACCTCGCCTGTTTTGAATGGCTGCATCTGTAAGTGCTCAGTACTATTTTTATGTGTATGTGAGTGTGTGCGTGTGCGTGCTCATGTTGGTCATTGAGATTTTCTGTGGTTCCTATGACTTATACTTGGCACTTGGATGCTTTAGTTTGATCAGCGGTGGTACTTGGTCCAAAAAGTTTGAGAATCACTGCCTTAGACAATTAAGAAGAAATGATTGATGTACAATTCAGCATTTCAGGTGTTCACAAAGGAAGCAGTCAACAAGATGCCTCAGACAGCAGGAAAAAAAATCTATATTGGATACTATTAACATAGAAGAGGGAGTTTCAGGTAAAAGAAGTACTCAACATTAATCAATCTCAAGTAATGGGTTTATTCCGTGAAGAAGACTCACACCCGAAGAAGGCTCCACAGCCAAAACATTGTTTTCTCTCTTCTCTTTTCAGCATGGAATAAACCTATTACTTGTTCCTTTGCAGACTATGCATGCTGACGCAGCTACCCACCTGAACCATTAATAAAGGTAATGGAAATGAGAGATATTGTTCATAAGCCAATATCCTAACGTTTCTAATAGTCACTTTAGACAGGGCTAGGGATTGGAGAATTGCTATTTGCATCCATTAAAGGGTGGAAAAATGGAAATGATATCCTTGGAAATAGTGAGTGTAGGGGTTTCATACATTCACTGGGACAATTAGTAATTGAAGCAGTAAATCACAAAATGAATCTTAGATGGGTATTACAAAATCGACCTTGCAGAACAACTCAGCAATGCACACACACAGATACTAATAGACATAAAAAGTGCATATAAACATAACAGATCTCATAGTAAGGGTTAACAGAATACAAAAGGTATATATTCAATCATGAAGAATTACAAATACCAAGAGATACATACATTCAGTATACCATTCATTTATATTGTTTCAGTAATGAGCTTTTTGATTACAACTTCCACACTAGATACTCAAAAGCAAGTACATAACTCATTTGAATTAAATTGATATCAAGTAGGATTGAGGTAACAATTGAATTCTTGAGCTACAATTTAGAATGTTGAATACTCATCCAATTTATGTGGATTCAAATCTCCCGCAGACACAAAGGAACAGTGACAGGCTGTTGCTGCATCCAATCGGTGTCCTCTGGCTCAGTGCCAGTCAGTCTTGGTGCAGCTGGAAGTGTGGGAGAAGGAGGGAGAGATTCCTGCTATGACGCGCTGGCAGTGCCTCTCTAAGAACCTCTCCAGTTAGTCCTGGATGAACTAGCAGAGTTTGTGCACATGAAAAGTGACTGTGGGTCCGAGCAAGTCACATTCTTTAGACGGAAAGAAGACTAATTCGTTCCCAATATGAAGACTAAGATTCAGCTGTTCCAACCATAGTTCACTCGTTGATCAGGCGAGCACTCTAGTGGGTTACTGGTGGTTCACGAGGCTTGGTGCTGGGCTAACCTCGGGTGGATCCTTTGGTTATGCAATTCTTTGGTTATGAGACCACCGTTCTCGTCTCTTAGAACAAGGTAAAGTCCTGCCACTCAGACACACTGGCCGTCACGTGTCCAAGCTGAGCTGAGAACATCCTGGAGGGGTGCCCTCTGGGCCCTGTGCTGCCTCTTTTATCTGGAGGAACAATGGTCATTCATTGGTTGAAAGGTGGCATACTGCAACAAGCACTGTGGCATGACAAACAGCACCACATTTCACAGCTTTTATTTTTTCAAATAATATAATGCAAGACTGCACTACTCTGTAAAACCATCAGGTGGTGCTGTAAATCCTTCAAGTACAGCAGCTGCATGTGGCTGTCAACAAATTTGTGCTTTCCTGTGCTAATCATGTACAATGATCATAATGTTGAGTTGAGAAGTTGTTATCACGTTGTCACCACAACTTTAAATGACATACTATACAAAATGTCACAATACCATATAACACAAAAATCATCACACTCCATCCAATAACTGGAAGCACCTGACCCCTGCTCCTGCATCTTTAACATTGTCTTCACCATTCCGATCCTTCCCAACAATGACTTGTAAAGCTCCCACATTTCTTTAAAGGTCTCTAAACAAATTCAGTTCTTAGAGGCAGGCAATCTGCCGAGTGTCCAAGAGATGAGACGCACAGACTACAGGTACAACAAATCAAAGAATGTAGGAAAGAAATTCATATATACTGTTGCTTTAGAACTGACTTCAAAATAAATGTTTCTTTTCATCCATCTTACTGCTTTTTTCTTCCTGCCTGCATGGTCTTGGAAGATCACTTAGAGTTTTTTAAAGCAAAGTTTCCCCAAAGAACAGGCCATGAAGAAGTAATAAAAATAGAATATAGAAATCAATACAGCAATAGAACTTTCAACAACTGTATACAGATCCAGTCATTCAGAATGCACACGGCTAATGCAACAGATCATGGTTCAAACACCACAACCCACAATGTCCATCTGGCACTCCCTAGACAGATAGGCGCCAATGGTTGACCATTGATCATGATAGCCAGACTTAGCTAAGTGCATCCCCATTTGGGAGCTGTCCCTTATCAAAAGAAAACATCTTTAAATCAGCCTGCATGAATAGCTTCTCTGTGGCTGCACCACAGAGATGAAGAGAGATATGGGGCCTCATTTGGTAAAGCACAACAACACTTAAATCTGTCTTATTAACAATCATTGCCGCTACACAGGTAATGGGGACTCCCTTTCACCACCACCAATGTGCAGCATCCACCTTGATGATGCAACGACGGCCATAGTGAGCCAGAATGCTCACCACGCTATTATTGGGGAGGAGAAGAGAGTAATGAAGCCAATTCATAGATTTGAATTGGACACTGAGGTGTCCCTGTCGCTATTCTGGGGCATTATGACACACATAGGACACAAGGATGAGCAATCCCTGCTGGTCCCACTGACACCGCTTCCAGCTGCAACCTTAGTTTTGCCCAAGAGGTCCTACATCCAAGTACTGACCAGGCTCACACCTTTAGTTTCAGTGGTTTGCCAAGTGTGGCTGCTAGTCATGTGCTGTTACCAGAAAATGCCTGTCCCAGTCAGTGCTAAGCCCCTTGGGACAATCTTTTTCCAATTATAGCATTTAAATTGTATAGTCTTTAGACATTTTGATTAATATTATGCTGTATATTACAGTATGTTAAATATTAAAATAATTTAAAAAGATTGGTTGTCTTACAAAAACAAAATTACTCAGTTGGATGTTGTTAATAATAGTTTATTATTATTGTGAACACGGTGTGATTCTTTCAGGTTTACATCCATAGTTAAATGATCTATAGTCTGTCTTAATGCAAATTTCATTTTTCACTTAAAAATTCCTGACAAGGTGAAAAAACAATCCTGCATATGATTTTTTCCCTCATTGCAGTATATAGCCTAACAGCGTGACTTAACTGAAAGACAAACTATTCCATGAATAAATAATGCGTTTGATTTTTTATAACCCCAACAACCACATTACCGGTACAACACAAATATATAATAACTAGTAGTTCAGGTGGGTAGCTGCGTCAGCATGCGTAGGCTGCAAAGGAACAAGTAATAGGTTTATTCCATGCTGAAAAAAAAGAAGAAAGAAAACACAATGTTTTGGCTGTGGAGTCTTCTTCAGGTGCCTAATATAATAACTATATTAGGCAATATATTAAACGATAAACTGTAGAACCACAATTATATTCACCCTTGTATTAACAGTTACAACACATACAAATCTTAACACAAATCTAAAACAGTTTTAAAACAGAAGTTATTTAATTTACTTCACACCTGCATGTCAAGATCAGAGTGTGCCCAGCGGGTATTTTCTTTTGATTATACTATGAGATAGTTCCTGAGGCACACTGTCAAAGGTTTTGAAATTAAAAAAATCAAATACTTGTTGAGTTTGCACAAGAGTAAGGGATACCTTTTGAGAAATCATATACTGCTCACAAAATAGCTGATTGTGACAAACGTAAACAGCTGATTTTGCTTGAAGAATTTAAAATCTGTCTGCCTGACTATATTGTACCTTATTTCATTGAGCAGAAAGGTACCTTGCTCTTACAAGTGAAGCTGTGTTAGCAAGTGAGTTTGTTAACATATAAGAATGTGTTTACTACTTCTGTTCAACCCTCCTCTCAGGGAAAGTAAGGAAATTCAATAGTTCCAACACCTAATGTGATAGATGATCTAAACATAAGGTCACCTCCTTTGATGATTTTGTTATGCACAATGTTTTTTACCTTTACTTAACTCTAAGATCCTAACTGATTTGACTTTCTGTTTGTATCATTTAGCTGAAACAATAAAAATAAGATGCTCTGTAGTTAATCTTTCTGGAATTTGATTTACAGTATTATAAAACCACTAACATCGACATATGGGTGCTGCAATTCAAAGTCTCATTAATTTACAAAAGCGCTGAGCTCTGCGACACTGCACCCTTTTGACTAAATATTTGTCACCTCTGTCTGTCTGGGGGGTGGGTGTTGGGGTTGAAGTTACTGTCTCCCTTCCTCAATTTAACATTTGAAACATCCGCAGTACCACTATGAGATCATGAATGTAAAGTGAATATTTAACATACTGTGATATATAAAAGTAATAAAAACAGCAATATAGTATAATATTAATTTAATTATAAGTGAATGATTTTATTTAAGATTTGAATTATAGAAATATATTAAACATAGTGCCTGTAAAATCTTTGAATTTAAGAGGCAAGATTAAAACCAGGAATTACTTAACTAAAACTGCACCAATGACTATTGGGAATGTACATTTACAGAGAGTGGAAAGAAAAGCCCACATCCAGTTTCGCTTCCTCCTTGTAAACAGCTTTGTTTAAAACCTTCCCCCAGAGCCACACAACATTGTCCATGCCCTTCTTGTGTCTAACTTCCAGGGAGTAACCCTATAACAAAAGGGAACAGCGCATACAGATGCAGCCATTCAAAGTGCGCGGGACAGACACATACCGGAGGTAATTGGCTATGGCGTCGAGCATTGTGATGCACGATGACGAGCGGTACCGCAGTACGTGATTGGTTGACCGACACGGGCACTCGTGGTCTGTTGGTCTGTCGTAGAAAGATTTACAGTAAATGTTTTTACTGTGCCCGTTTTTGTATTGAATATTTATATGGAATTTTACCACTGAAGGGAAATCTTAGTAGCTGAGCATAAAAAGAATAGGAGCATACTGTAACGCGTGTGAAGGCCATAAACGATATTCATTTTGGAACATAAACATACAGTATATGGCTGGTCTTGGTACTTACACACCAGTATTCCATTTCTCCCTAAACATTTTAAGTATCGAAGTCTTTAACTAACGTGATACCGGAGTCAACAAGCATAATTTTAGAATTTGATTAAAAGGGAATATAATATGGAATTGCGTATCTAAAGAAATTAATAACGAAATAATTATCTGAACTGGGGAAAATCTGATCATGTTTCTCTATAACAATAATAAAAAACATTATTTTACATATCACCTTTAAAAGTGGCATCTCAAAGCAATATAGTAGATGGAAAAACAGTTAAAAGGACCAAAGTAAATACCAGACAAATGCAAACGCGTTTTTAATAAAATGCTTTTATTCATTCAGCAGAGAGTGAGAGGGACATCCAGCAGAGAGAGACACACACACCGGTTTTCATTGACAAAAAGTAATTGTTTTTTTACATTCCTCTTGTCTAACAGGAATGTTTTGTTTGTGGGCAGACTGTTAGACTAGAGGAAAAGAGTGCCTCCTTCTACGAAGCAATTCGTTGATCCGATCACGAATTCTTTTCCAGTCGCACAAAGTAAGGGTTGAGAATTTCCGATTCACCATGCTACTAATGGTTTCCCGGAGATTGCAAGGCAAGGCACTTTTGCCTCTGGACCCATCGAAATTTACAGACGTGGTCCACCCCCAGTAAATTTCAAAAGTCACAAGATTTCGAAACACGAGGGCGGCATAGCGGTCGGCTCTTGCTTTCCCATCCAAAGAAAGGCAGGTTCCTTTTGCCGAAGTCGAGAGACATTAGAAGCTTGCCACACCCGGACTGTTAAACCAACGCATTAGCACGTCAAAGCCCATTGAGGAGCCGAATTAGGCCAGTACCCACTATTGTTAAACATACAGAAAAGAATATTAAAGTATTGGCTTTAGTATTAGTCATACAGAACATTAAAGTGCCCCTTTCCATTCAGCGGGTGTCTGAGCCGCTGTGTCCTATCTTCTTACAGTCGCTGTTGTGAATGTCTGTAGAATGTATCTTATTTTTAGTACTATATTTTTATATTATATTCCCTATTAATCAAACTCTAAGAGTATGTATCGGCTTGTCCCCCCCTCCCACCCCTCTCTGTGTACAGTAGAGCCTCCTGTCCAGCCAGCACATTTCCACAGACATTCACAACAGCGATATATCATAAAACGTTTGCACATATAGTTAAATTATTAGTTGTTTTTCAGGACGTTAAAAAAAACACTAGAATTACTTATCCAGTCTCTCGAAATAAAGTTATTTTTCAAGCAATGCAACAAACGTCCGGCAATGTACAACAACGACTTTAAAAGCTAGAAAAACAGGTTTCTATTCACATTATCTGGAGAGCCTTGTTTTGTCAAAGGACAGCACAAAATACACGGGGGGGAGGGCAAGCGAGAGAGAGAGTTTTTTACCCGGGGCAGAGACTCTGGGGGGATCGTTGTGTGGTACAGAGCGGAGCTCAGTCAATCCAAACAAGTACAATAGTAAAGAGAGAAAAGTCAACAATTGATTTAAGGGCGATCTGTCAAAGTGCAATGAAATACAATATTGTTGTTGTTGCTGTTATTGTTGTTTTTATTCTGTAAAGCGTTTTGAGAAGCCACCTTTAAAGGCGATATATAAAAGCACTGATTCTTATGGAATGTGTTCCGCCGGGGATTCAAATTTTTTTTTTTTTTAATCGCGAATCTAAGGAAATAGCAGTATAACCTTAAATGATATAACCTTAAGGACAGCACATACAAGGGTTAATTGCACAATGAACCGCGCCAAGAAATTTAAAATAGTCTTCTTTAGGTGTGAGGGTAGGAGTGGATCGCAGCAGGCATAATCAGCAAATTAGGAAAACAAAGAACAGGACAGGTAAGACGTGTATCCAGAGAGTGATCAGATAAAGGGACAGCTGGTACGCCCAGGTTTTCGACGCAATTGTTTTAACTTGCTAATGCATCAGACACATTTCCTGGTGTCCTGGTATTAGCTCATCGGTATGGTGTAAGTTTTATCTGTACCATACCATACAGTATATAGGTACAGAATTCAAGCTGCACCACTGTATCGCTTTGGTAAGGAGACGGACAATGGCCAAAATCACGAAGACTCTCTCACATCAAATAATGAAGATGAAAAGAAAGGGGAAGTCAACACGGGACATTGTACAGCATTTGGCTTCGATGGACATCTTCGTTTCTGAAAGCACAGTGAGACGACATTATAAAGGGGAGAGGAGGCAAAGAGAATCTAAACCGAGGACGATTCAAAGGTAAATAACTTTCTAAAAATACTTTTCTTGCATGTAAATACAACTACGCACATTATTTTTAAAACTAAATGTTGATCCCTTTTTTTTCAAGTCCTATTGTGCGAGCTATCGACAAACTGACTGATGAAAATGATGAGCTACCGGCAATGCAAGCCCAAAGACGGCTATGGGCTGACCTCAGTGTGACCGTTAGTCCGAAATCGATAAGAACAGTGCGCAGGAGGCTTGGATGGAGATACAGAAAAACCAACACATGCCCCATCTTCTTCTTCTTCTTCTTCTTCTTCTTTTTCACAGCCTTAGTCCCAGACTGTCCTGGGGTCAGCTGCTTTGGTTGCTCTTCTCCATTTGTCTCTGTCGAGCACATCTTCCTCACTCACTTCACATACCTCCATATCTTTTCTCACACAATCTATCCATCTCTTTCTAGGCCTGCCTCTTCCTCTGTTACCTTCCACCTCAAATTCCATTACCCTCTTTGTTACTTCCTCAACGTCCCTCCTCATGATATGTCCATACCACCGTAACCTCGCCTCTCGCATCTTCTCAACCACATCCACCACCCTACATCGTCTACGGATTTCTTCATTTCTGATCTTATCCTTCATTGAAATCTGCAGAATCCATCTCAACATCCTCATTTCAGTTCTTCTCATCAAGTTCTCTTCCCTCTTTCCAACTGCCAAGCATTCAGCTCCATATAGTAGTACAGGTCTAATCACAGCCTTGTACATTTTGCACTTTAACTTTCTGGGAATTTTCCTGTCACAGATTATTCCAGTTATTTCTCTCCACTTGTTCCATCCAGCTTTCACTCTTTGTTTTACTGCCTCCAGTGTTTCTCCTCCCTTTACCTGTTTTGATCCAAGGTATTTAAAGCAATCAACTTGATTCAGTTTTCCTCCATTTGTCTCCTCAACATTGGTCATAGTATCTCCTCTTCTCTCCATTACCATTATTTCAGATTTTTCTGCATTCATTTTCAGTCCACCCTTTTCCAGACTCCTCTGCCAGTGTGACCGTTAGTCCGAAATCGATAAGAAGAGTGCGCAGGAGGCTTGGATGGAGATACAGAAAAACCAACACATGCCCCATGATAAGGCTAAAAAACAAAGAGGAAAGACTCAAACAAGCGCTCCAATGGATTGAACAGGGGGAGGCATTTCATGATGTACTTTTCACTGACGAAACAACAGTGGCTCTGGAACAGTTTTCAACAATGTCATTTTGCAAAAAGGGGAGATATATGGACAAGCCAAAACCCAAACATCCACTGAAGGTTCACGTCTGGGGGGGTATATCTAGAAGAGGCCCGGGACCACCTCTTATTTTCGAAGGAATTATGGACCGTGAATTCTTCGAGGAAGTCGTGTTCACGCAGCATGCCACCCCATATATCAGGGAGCACTTTGGATCAAGGCACCGTCTCTTTCAAGACAACGTTCCGAAACACACAGCAGCAAGGGCAAGGCTTGTAGCAGAAGGAGTGAACTGGGTGAAAACTCCAGCTGAATCCCCAGATCTAAATCCGATAGAGATGGTTTGGCATTCGTTGAAAGACTACGTTCGGAAAACTGCTAAGCCCGTCACAAAGCAGGAACTGATCGATGGAAGAACTGACCAAACAAAATTGTAACAATTTTATTAACAGGCTGTTTCATGTTCTTCCTAGGATTGTTGACCTAGGCGGGGGACATTCGGGAATGTGAGTCTGAGAAAGACAGTTTTATTCCTGTTAGACAAGAGGAATGTAAAAAAAACAATTACTTTTTGTCAATGAAAACCTGTGTGTGTGTCTCTCTCTGCTGGATGTCTCTCTCTCTCTCTGCTGAATGAATAAAAGCATTTTATTAAAAACACGTTTGTATTTGTCTGGGTATTTACTTTGTAATCTGTGGTTTACATCTACTGTATTGCTTTAAGACACAACTTTTAAAGGTGATGTGTAAAATAAAGTTTTTTATTATTGTTATAGAGAAACATGATCAGATTTTCCCTGGTTCAGAAAAAAAGATCTAAAGTGCTACACCTAACTTTCTTATTTCGATGTATTTAAAGCAGTGAACTACTGTAGGTGTAACATAACATTCAGAAATACAATCGAGAATAGTTTTGTGGTGTTTGTATAGATGAAATGTTCCTAAAATGTATAACGTAACAAAATTAAAGACGATTAAAATCTGTAATCTTTCCACTTGTACTGTATGTCATCGGAAAATACAATAAGTTTCTGCTTTGTGTAAGGATGGTATCAAAAAGTAATCTAAGTGGTGAGAAAGCTGTGCTCAATGTATTTAAGGGACTTAAAAGTAAAAGGAGATGCTTCATATTGCTTGACTAATTTTAAAAACTAAGTTATAAATGCAGACGCTCCCTCGGTGCCCGCCGGGTGTAAATATCTAAATATACATTCGTCCCGGGCAGAGGCCGAAGAGCGCCCGGCTGGGGTGCGCGGGGAAGAGCAGGACAGGAGTGAAAGTGGTCAGGGCGGGGTTTAGGAAGGCCGCTGACCAGTGCGGCTGTCCCACAGTGAAGCAGGCGTACAGTCTGGGCAGGTATTCGTTTTCCTTGTAAATAGTTCCCTGCTTCTGCACCCCCCGGTCTTACTCTCTCTCTCTTTTCTCTCTCTCTCGGGCGCTCGGGCGGTGTGTTGGCTCGCACTGTTGGCGGGCGGGGGCGTAGGAGAGCCGGGCTAGCAGGTGGTGACGTAGAAGAAAAATAAAGGCTTTAACTTGCTTTAACTCCGCAAGTCTGAGTTCTTGTGTCCGTCCTATCCAAACCCGAAAGTATTACAATATGTATCTGTATAGCAGGTGGTGAACAGCTTTTTAGTATAGATTACACTTTTCTAAAATGTATTTGAAAAATAAAAATGATTACAATCTAATCCTTCCACGATTGATCCCAAAATCCCAAGAAAAATAAATCTAAATGGGGAGAAAATTTCTATGCTGAAAGTTTATTAAGATACTTAGAAGACAAAGATACTGTATCAATTTATGTTGCATTTGTCTGATTATGATTAAAAAAAACACATATAATTAAACACCCGTTTGCGATTTAAATCAAAATGCGATTTAAATCAATTTAAATGTTTATATTGTAACGCATACTGTACAGCCTCCATTTCTCTATAAAAATTTACTCTATTACAAATTAACAATTTGTTGATAATAGAAATGTTAGATTCTCTAAAGCTTTGTGATAGTTGACCCACCCAGGCAGCAAAATATCAGTTGCACTGGTAAGATGCAACACCAAAGATATGATTAATAACCTTTTAAATCTGAAGGGAGATCTGAAGGGATCCCCCCCCCACACACACACACAATAGAAACAGGAAGCAGAAGCAGGGACCGTTGTCAGAAGGGAAGAAGGTGACTATTCATTGTTATCAAAAATGACTTAGAATCGATCATGTTGTGATATTTTGAAATATAAAAGTCAATTGATTGTCCATAATATTGCTATTCTATTTTTTTGAAGAAATGTTTGTTAAAAGAAAAGTCACAGCGGCAGCTGGATTTGAACACACAACCCGTGAGTTGGTAATCAGGCACGTAGACCAGTGGGCTACTAGGGAAGTCACATGAGAGAGAGGCGAAACAACCCTACACAGCCCTGTCTCAGTACACGAATATAATCATATCTTTATTAATTTCTTTAGATACGCTATTCCATATTATATTAGCAGAAAAGCTTAAAACTACCACTTTTTTACACGCTATTTCACATGTTAGTTAAATACTTCGATGCTTAAATTGTTTAGGGAGAAATGGAATACCAGTGTGTATTTTTTCTTTAAAGTACCGATTCCTGGAATCTGACTGGCTGACACCCTTCTGAAGTGGTTCCATAATACCTGGTATACGGAAAAGAAAGCGTTGATAAAAAAGCCTGGATTCTCATGTATCTGATACAAGTATCTTTTAATATAGTCTTTACTGTGCTCTTGAGGATCCTTGTGATATTTTGAGCTCTAGTTGAATGATAAGTGTCGCAGTTTAAATAATTTTCGTAGTTAGAAATTATGAAACGCCCTGTTAAAAGCAATGGAGTTTTTATGTCCATTGAAGTAAAAGAAAATGCCTGACAAAGTAGGGCTTGGACAGATTCCAAGTGCTTGTACAAATGTGCTAAAGAAATTATACTTTGAGTTTACAGCTTGTCCAAAGTCATTCATTATTAATACTATTAGTAATATCTTCGGTAAAGGCTTTGATGCATAAATATTTCTGATAAAGGTAGGTTGTGTACTTTTGTCCAACTGAGCAACCTTGCTTTCATAAAATATACCAACATTTTAATGACTGATGATTAACATGCTGTAATACACAGTTTAAATTTAAAAGCTCAAATGCTGTACATGAGAGGTTAAGCTTTATTGGCTCCTCCTGGCGGTTTTACAAGGTGATGCCGGATACTTTTCAGCATGATGTCAAATGACGCGATTAACCCCGTGATACTGCATGATACCGCGACACGCCCACCGGGGTATACCGTGAAATACCCCATTTTGAATGGCTGCATCTGTAGGTCCTTGATTATAGTTAAACAGTACATACGATGTTTGGTGTAGTTTCAGTGTTCACTTTTCTGTAATTTGTACAGAAGTGTGACATCCATCAAGGTTTGGTACCAATAAAAAAGGGAAACTGCATGGACTTGCTTGTTTGAACTAAACCATGATCCAGCTAATAATGTACTGTATATCGCCTCCTGCAACACCTCTAGTTTGGCAGGATTTACACAATAAGCACATTGTTTAATTGGGGTGACATTCCTCACATCTATATTGCTGTACAGCACAGGTTTGAGTCGGAGTGTCTTAAAAAAAAGAGCACCTTCCAGTAAATTTAACTGTGTCTTCTTTTTTCCACTTCAGCTAAATGAGGTGAATAGAAATCAAATCAAATCAATTAAATCAGTCAGGATCTTGGAGTTCAATAAGTGAGCATTTTGAACTTAAACATAACATAACGCATAACATCACCGTCTTCATCTAGAGGTATATAATCCAAGTTTTGAAATTATAAAAAACTTAAACCTTTGTTGAGTTTACATGAGAGATAGGGATACCTTTTGAGAAGTAGTATACTGCTTATGTTAACCATTCTGTGTCACCCCTACTATGAGATGTTAATATGCTAGCTGGCTAGCACGAAACAATCCCACCCGTGCTATTTCCAAGCATTCTGGTGATGGTCTGGAGGTTTATTTATGTTCTTATGTTATTATTAATATTAATATTATTGTTATTTATTACTTATTATTAACAGTTACAACGGATATAAGCCTATATTACTTATTATTAATTATTATCGGGTTTGCTTTGACCGCATGCAATGGTACGCATTTAAAAACACATCAAAGGACATTCACAAATTCGCTGTTGTGGAATCAGATTATATTTCTTTCTGTATCAACTCTATCATCCCTACAAAAGCTTTAAGACTTTTCACAATAACAAACCCTGGGTAACAAAAATCATGTCCTCCTAAAAAAGAAACTGGCTTTTTCTAAAGGGGACACTCAGCTCAGGAATATTCTAACTCCACAACATTATCAACAAGCACAAAAACAATTTTAGTCGGGGGCTTCAACCACTGCAATCTGAGGAAAGTACTGCAAAAATACATTCAGCATGTCACTGTACCGACAAGAGGAGGTAATATTTTGGACCACTGCCACACAACAATAAAAGGAGCATACAAAGCGCTTCCCAAACCGAGTTTCGGTAAGTCGGACCACATCGCTCTCCTATTACTTCTTGGGTACAAACAGAAGCTGAAGACCTCCCCCGTTGCGAACAGGTCAGTGTGTTGTTGGTCTGAGGAGGCGGAAAGCAGGTTAATAGACTGCTTTGATAGTACAGACTGGGTCACATTCAGAGCTCCCGACACAGATTTAAATGAATTTACAGATGCGGTCACCAGCTATATTAAATACCGCACCAACATTTGTGTACCAGAAAAGAAAATTAGGACATTTCCCAACCAGAAACCGTGGTTCAACAACGACATTCGCAAAAAAATAAAAAATAGATCCACCGGGTTAATCTCGGGGGATAAAGAGCTGTACAGGAAATCACGGTATGCATTAGAGGAAGCCATAAAATGCGCTAAACGGAGCTACAGAATGCAGCTTGAAATGCAGTGCGCTGACACCCGGAGGCTGTGGCAGGGATTACAATCACAGGCTACAAGGGCTGCACCAAGGAGATCGACACGAACAAAACATCCCTGCCAGACGAGCGGAACCATTTCTATGCCCGCTTTGATGCTCTGAACACAGGCACTGCTGAGAAGACCCCAAGTATACAGGGTGAGTTTGTTCTGAAACTCTCAGAGCAGGACTTACAGAAGACACTGAGCAAGGTGAAAATCCGTAAGGCTGCAGGGCCTGATGGGATACCACCTCGCGTCCTGAGGACATGTGCAGCCCAGCTGACCACAGTGTTTACAGACATCTTTAACTCCTCCTTGTCACGGTCCATTGTCCCCACCTGCTTTAAAAAAACCACTATTGTTCCACTACCCAAAAAGGCAAAAGTGACGTGCCTGAATAATTACCGCCCAGTAGCATTAACATCTGTGGTGATGAAATACCTGGAGAAGTTGGTGTTGTCACACATCATCTCCTCCATCACAGAGTCCCTGGACCCCTTGCAGTTTGCCTACCAGAACAACAGATCAGTTGATGATACAGCAACATACATACAGCCTTGGAACACCTGGACACTAAGAACTCATATGTGAGACTGCTGTTTGTGGACTACAGTTAAGCATTCAATTCCATCATACCCAGCCAACTGGTGACAAACCTCAGTGGATTAGGTCTGTGCAACTCTGTCTGCAACTGGCTGCTGGACTTCTTAATCGAGAGACCGAAGGTGGTGCGGATAGGTAATAAAACATCAACAACACTCACCCTGAGCACCGGAATCCCACAAGGCTGCTGTCTGAGTCTAGGGTTGTACTCCCTGTTCACTCACGACTCCACAGCTAGACCCAGCAACAACCGCATTATTAAGTTTGCAGATGACACCACTATAATAGGACTGATCAACAATGATGACGAGTCCACTTACAGGGATGAAGTCGTACAGCTGCTTAGGTGGTGTCATAGCAATAACCTGGACTTAAACGTAAATAAAACAAAAGAGCTGTTGTAACAGAAGAAATAAGGTTCTTGATCCCGAGATGAAGTAAAACAGATGAGTTTATTGCATGCAAGGAACAATAAAGCCGAAGTCTTGTTTCCCGCAAGAAACAACAAAACCGAAGTATTGTTCAACGTACTGTTACAAACTTTTGGGTTATATAGTGTTTTCTTCTCCGTTTCTGACGTCACTCGGTCTGATGGTAAAGAGGGGGGTTCATGGTATTTGGCCAGTTTACGATGTTCTGGGCAAATGGTCAGTTTAACATTACACCCAGGGGGGTTCCTAGCTTGCATCTGCAATCCTTATCAGTTAACCCCCTTTCCTGCCATAAACCCCAGCTTGCGACTTAGAAGTCTAAACCCCCTACAGAAAGGATTAAATTCAAACCCCCGTCTTCACATCTTTCTTCATTCCCCCCTTATAAAATATGGCATACGTCAGTGTAGCCTATTTTTATACATACAATGTCAGGGCAGATCTTTCCTTTCTTGGCGAACAGGTATGTATTGCCATGTCATTGTACGTTCCACGGTTATAGCAAGATGTGATACATGTTTTTGTGAATGTGATGATTACAATTATACATATAAACAATACTACTCCTACAGATAAACACTATAAAAAGGTTCCACCCCAGGCCCCAAACACAGACTTTACCCAAGACCCAATTCCCCAATTTTCAGTATAATAGTCCTGATATTTCTGTCCCTCATTGTAAATGTGTTGGGCCAGATCTGAGATGTGCTCAGAATTATCAGGAATATATGTGCAGCATTCAGTGCCAATTACTGCACAAGTTCCTCCTTGGGGCGCCAGTACAATAATCTAAAGCTAGTCGGTTCTGCATGGCCACTGTTCTGAGGGCTACCATCTCATCATTAACAGCCTTCAGACTAGATGAGGTAGAATTTGCTAATTCTTCTAAAGTCGAGGCCATTTGAATTAACTCTCGACTCAGAAAGTTCATGCCGGCTTGTGGAAATATTATACATAAATAATATTCCCAATCAGCCAATTTTCTTTGTGGTCTGTGGTTAGGTCCAAAGGGGCTGTGGATTTGAACACGGATATGAGGAACCACATATCCTAAATAACATGAGCCAGACCACTGGGCTGGCAACCATGGGTAGGCTCGTTTTCCACAAATGAAATATGTTCCGTTTGGCGCTCCCCATGCCTCTGAAAATAAGAAGCTTATACCGAATTGTGGGGTGTGCCGATCCCATCCTAGAATTTGGAAGGTAGAGGTGGATATATTTGCAGCGCTGGTAAGGTTGCAACGACTCCATCCAACCAAGTGCAGACCAATTAGTGTGCTGAAAACATATGTTTCCCTCACGTTCCTTATTGAGAGTCAGGTATGGTGGTGTATGGCTTCTGTTATATTTAGGAGCGTAAGAGCCTGTGAAACTCGTGGGCTCTAAGCCTCGCTCCTGTAGATATTGTAATGTTGTGCAGGTTAAAGTCGTGTTATGGCAACTCCCCATAGTTTGTCATATTAAAATCTCCTAAATTATCCCTCCAAATGATCATGCCTATGACTTCCTCGCGACGCCAAGTAATGGCTCCCATAGGAAGTCCTCCCTGTACATATTTGGGTAATGCGGCACACACCCAGCAGGCCCTTTGGTTGGTTTTCTTAGCTGTCAGATAGGAGAGGCCTAAAAAGGAATTAATTCCATGTTCTCCTTTGTGGGAGAGATGATCATTAATTCTTGCGGAACATAGTCCTACAGCAACAATTATTGTTATAAACAGAAATGATTTCATTCTGAGTCTGTAAATGGGGATGAGGCTCGTTGGCAGTGTGGCGCGTGGATCCAGCGATCTTTTCCTTCCACTCGAACCGCAGACTCGGTTGTCAACAGGATCTGGTAGGGTCCGTCCCACCTGGGCTGGAGAACCTGTGAAGGAAATTTCCTGATCCACACCCACTCTCCTGGGATGAGGTCGTGCCCTCCTTCAGGTGGTGGTCCCCACGCCTCCAGGACCTGCTCGCGGGCTCCTTGGGTGGCCTCTGTCAGCAACTTGCAATAATACAAAGGAATGGTTGATCCATCTGAGGAAACCCCAGTCTCAGCACCTGTAAGAGAACTTGTTTCAAATTATTAAAGGCGGCTTTTGCTGCGGGAACCAAGGCAATCGTGTCCTTGTACTGCACTCCCCCCTTAAGCAGATCTGTTAAGAGTTGTGCTCACCCTGTAAAACACATTGCTACCAGGCCCTGTTAAAATTTCACAATGCTAGACACAAAAGGGCCTTATCATTACTGCTTCTATTAGACACTCTAAAGCTGAAGCAACTCAGACTTGTGGGTTTCCTCGTCAGGGGAAACACTCAGAATAACATCAACATACTGAGTGATCACAGCCAGTTGAAGCCACGTGATACCCTGTTCTGCATAGTCATTCTTTGTAATGCATAATATTCCAACCCAATAGATCTGGAATAAAACCACCCATTAAAATCCGGTACTCGGCAAGTAAAACTTGCTGTCCCAATACTCCTATGGCCTCCTGCCATCTTCCCATATACATTGCTCTATAGTACACTGTTGAACAGAGGAGTGAAACAAGCAGGACAGTAGTGCTCCAGTATCCCCTAACAGAGAAACCAACACTCCATTAACAGTACATTTTTATCCACTGGACTGGGACAGACTTAGGGAGGCTACAAGGGATTTACAGGATCTAGTCGTTAGGTAAACAGATTTTCTCACAAGACGTTATTCTCCCCAGTCTCGATTCTAAACCTACAGTGTTTCAGCATGTCTGGTTTCGAGACATTCGAATAAAACCAAATTGTTTCCATTATTATAACTAATTGTATAAAAATACAAAAACTGTTTAACTACTTTTACGTCCACCTGTACTGTACTTATACGTTTCAGACGCTCTTATATTTTCCAATCTCCTTAAGTTGATTTTCGTCAAGTCTCTTTAGTTACGTCTCTAGCCAGTCCCGCTGGCTAAACACACTCACACCGTCATTTAGTAGACCAAAACTCACAGTTACACACATACATGCCGGCACACAAATTCATAAAACACACATACACATCGAGAATATATTTTTCTCTTCGTAATACAATGTGCTGTATTCTTGTTTTACTTCTACATGAATCATTTTAATTCCTGAAGCGCACTCCAGGTTCGCTGCATTTCTAATTTCGGGTGCGGTACTTTAGCCCACCGGTCAATATCTTACGGTTTTGGATTTGATCGTATGGGGGAAATCAGGGAAGGTATGTGCGATTGCAGACCCCCTTGACGGGGTGCGAGACAGTGTTAGAGTGGCGCTGTCATCAACGGCGCCAGCCCCTGCTACATCAAGTCCTTTCCCACTTCGAGTGAGAGTACAGATCTGCGGGCGCCCTCCCTCTAACAGGGGAGACCCTGATCCGTCTTTATCACACTCATACCAAGTGTTATCCCAATCAGACCCCCCTTCTCCATATGGCCACTGAGGGAATTGATCCCAATTATTTTCATTTCCTGCCTGTTTGTTCCCCTGTGGGAGAGCAGGACAACTTAGTCGCCGGCTGCAGCACATTAACCAGTGCAGCGTGACCATGAGTTCATTCCTTCTTTAGTTTCTCATTCTCCTGTACTGCCTCTTCTAGCTTTTTTTTCCTATACTCTTTCGTAGCAAGTAAAGTATATTTTCTTCCGGGTTTTTATTTTCCCCGTAAACACACTTTTAAGTCACATCCCAATTTCTTTGTTTTTCGTCATGTATCTGCCACCACTGGTGCCGGCCGTGCACCAGGGTGGGAGCCACATGCTTGTGCTTTTGCCAATCAATACTCATATATGCTTTCTTTACAGGCGTCTTCGCCCCAAATTCCCTCTGACAAACTCAGCTTTTTCCATATTTTTCTCCTTCTTTTCCGTCAACTTACACTTTTCCGATATTTAAACGGACCCTTCCACCACTTTCTCAAACCATCAGTTAGCGCACATGTTCGGTCTCTTTAAGATTTACTTTTGTCGTGTGTGAGGTAACAGCTCATTCAGTAAGGGGATGCTTTCACTTGGAAAAACCTGTGCATTACTGCACTCATTCAGCCAAGGGCGTCTGTTACCTCCAGATCTAAATGCCTCTCCGAGACTTTAGAGAGGACTTACACCGCACTGTTCACGGGTAAGAAATGAGACCTCGAAAACCCCCTTTCTTGATCAGTAATTCACCATCCCCAGAACGCCAGCATCGCTGCTTTTGCCCCGGGGTGGACTTACGCACTGAGCTCAATCAGGGCGATTCTCGGGTCTCAACGTCCTTTAAATCGTCCTTTAAAGCTACTTAATGCTTTGCTCTTTTATTATGAGGTGTGTTTATGTTAGTGTCGTGCGTGTATATATGTATTTCACAAACAAGGAAAACACCAAAAACATACATACATATATCTCTTCTACTCCTGTTTCCTTTAAAACAAAAAAAAACCACGCCACGCCAGAAACCACGCCACTCCAATCTGTGCACGATCAAGGCGTAGCTAATCTCAGGACCCCGGGCGTAATTAAAGCCCACACCAATCCTGGATTATACGTGCATTTAATGCACCACTCAGCTCCAGAACCCCGGGCGCAATTAAGGCCCACACCGATCCCGAGCCACAGAACTCCGGGTGCAATTAAGACCCACACCAGTTCTGACCTTCAGAACTCCGGGTACAATTAAGACCCACACCAGTCCTGAACTACGTGCATTTAATGCACCACTTGCTCTAGAACCCCGGGCGCAATTAAGGCCCACACCGATTCAGAGCCTCAGAACTCCGGGTGCAATTAAGACCCAAACCAGTTCTGACCTTCAGAACTCCGGGTGCAATTAAGACCCACACCAGTCCTGAACTTCACGGTAAGGGTCCAAAACCCGTTCAAAACTCCACGCGCAATTAAGGCATACACCAGCTTCGAACGCCTGTACACAATACCGCGGAACCCCTGCCAGACCAAATTCTGGGCTTACAGCAAACAACCCATTACATACACCGGTGCCTTCCCCGGGCCAGAGGAATTCAGAAACTCACGTTTACTCCGTCATCTCGGGCGATTCTCGCAGGGAGCAGAGATTTCCCAATCGGTCAGAGAGAGTCGGGACTTTTAAATAAAAGAGGAGTCCTTACCTCTTAGTTATGTGCGCGCTGACCGTCTCTCCTGCCGATGGGAAGTTCTGCGCCTTCTGGAGCATCCGCCGACTACGCCAAATTTGTTGTAACATAAGAAATAAGGTTCTTGATCCCGAGATGAAGTAAAACAGATGAGTTTATTGCATGCAAGGAACAATAAAGCCGAAGTCTTGTTTCCCGCAAGAAACAACAAAACCGAAGTATTGTTCAACGTACTGTTACAAACTTTTGGGTTATATAGTGTTTTCTTCTCCGTTTCTGACGTCACTCGGTCTGATGGTAAAGAGGGGGGTTCATGGTATTTGGCCAGTTTACGATGTTCTGGGCAAATGGTCAGTTTAACATTACACCCAGGGGGGTTCCTAGCTTGCATCTGCAATCCTTATCAGTTAACCCCCTTTCCTGCCATAAACCCCAGCTTGCGACTTAGAAGTCTAAACCCCCTACAGAAAGGATTAAATTCAAACCCCCGTCTTCACATCTTTCTTCAGAGCTTATAGTGGACTTTCGGAGATACAGGCCACACACTCATGGCCCACTCAGTATTGATGGAACGGAAGTGGAAACAGTCACCAGCTTTAGGTTTTTGGGAATTCACATCTCTAAAGATCTAAACTGGACTGTGAACACTGTCTCTATCATGAAGAAGGCTCAGCAGCGCCTTTATTTCTTGAGGTGCCTCAAGTGTTGGGGGATGCCAGTACCCGTGTTGGTGAACTTCTACCGCTGCACCATCGAGAGCATCCTCACCAACGGGATCACCGTGTGGTATGGCAACACCTCTTCTCGAGAAAGAAAGGCACTGCAGAGAATGGTCAATATGGCCCAGAAGATCATCAGCTGTGGTCTCACCGAGATTAAACAGCTCTATGCGGACCGCTACCATGGTAGAATTCTGGCCATCACAGAGGACAGTCACCACCCCGGGCATGAGCTCTTCACCTCACTGCCCTCAGACAAGAGATATAAGAGCATACGGACACTTACCACTAGATTCTTCAATAGCTTCTATCTTCTTTCTTAGGAAACTCAGCCACTTTAAGATAGATAATATTATTCTTACACTTTTCTACAAATCATTCATTGAAAGTGTCTTAACATACTGCTTCACATGCTGGCTAGGCAACATACAGATGCAGCCAATCAAAATGCGTGAGGTACACCACGGTACCATGCAGTGGGCGTGTCGCATCCTAATGCATCATATGACGTCATATCGGAAAGTATCCAGAATCACCTTGTAAAACCGCCAGGAGGAGCCAATAAAGCATCTAATTGTTATTAATACAGATGCAGTCATTCAAAACGCGTGGAGTATTTTGCGGGACACCACAGTGGGCGTGACGAAGTATCACTCGGTGCATCATGTCATTTGACGTAATGCCGGAAAGTATCCGAAATCACCTTGTAAAACCGTCAGGAGGAGCCAATAAAGCTTAACCTCTCATGTACAGCATTTGAGCTTTTAAATTTAAACTGTTTATTACAACATGTTAATCATCAGTCATTAAGAAGTTTGTATATTTTATGAAAGCATTATTGCTCAGTTGGGCAAAAGTGCAAAACCTACATTTATCATAAATATTTTAATTATGCATCGAAGCCTTTACCAAAGATATTACTAATAGTATTAATAATGAATGACCTTGGACAAGCATTACGCTTTTCCACATTATTTGTAACCGTCATTTTAAATGAAAATAGTTTATTTTTTCATCAACAAAAAGTAACACCACAGCATTTCGTTGATCTAACTAAAAAGGACGGGACATTAGCTAGCCAATAGGATAAAGGAATAATTTACTTTTTTTGTTTATTTCTTTAGCACATTTATTCGAACATTTCCATCGATTGTACAAGCACTGAAAAACTGTCCAATCCCTAGTTCATCTGGCATTTTCTTTTAGTATAACAGACATAAAAACTCCCTTGCTTTTAACAGAGAAATTATTTAAACTGCGACACTTATCATTCAACCAGAGCTCAAAACATCACAAGGATCCTCAAGAGACAACAAAAGATATTTGTATCAGAAACATTAGAATCCAAGCATTTTTATCTACACTTTCTTATCCATGCAAATAATTAGTCTTTAAAATTTATCACACAGTAAAAAGTCAAATTTCTGGGGCGTCCGTATACCAGAGATTATGGTACCACTTCAGAAGGGTGTCAGCTAGTCAGATTCCAGGACCGGAATTATCTGTTTTATAATCAAGAATATGTAATCACGTATCTAAAGAAATGAATAATGATATTAATTTAAGGATCTAAATATCTAAATATATGTATCTATATAGCTGGTAGTATTACTGTATTTCACTTTCTTTGTAAACACGTTTTGTTAACACCCGAATCGCAAGTGGACTGTTTTTTGGTCTGTGATGGTCTGTAGCTCAAATCCTGCTTAACTAAAAATTAGACACAAGAAGAGTATTATTAGACAATGTTGTGAGGCTCTGGCCGAATTTCTCTGTAAACTGAAGAGTTATAGAGGAGACAAGTTGTGTATCGCTTCATTTGATACTTATAAAAAAACATTCCAATGTTAATGCGACACGCAAGATAATGTGGTGTATTGGTCGTTAGTGAAAAGATGTTATCATTTAATCTCTTTACTGTGCACATTTTAATCCGCTTAGCATTGAATATTTATATGGAATTTTACAACTAAAGGGAAATTTTAGTAGTTAAGCATAAAATGCAGAGGAGCATAACGAAGGTCATAAAGGTCATAAACGATATTAATTTAGGAACATAAACATATATTATGTAAACTGTATGTTGCTGTTATTGGTATTTTAAAGAAAAAATACACACCAATACTCAATTTCTCCTACAGTATATTGACATTTTTTATATTTCAAAATAACACGTTCGTACTGTACTGTTTGTACAGTACACAGCGGTACCGCAGGTTGAACTGTAGGGCGCAAATCCACCCAAAAGCCCAACATATTATGTGCATTCGCCTGGCGCTGAGCGGTTTTCATCACTCTCTGCGGGAGTGCTGGCTGTGACGAATTAAAGCGGTTTCACAGGTATTTTCAAAGGAGAAGGCGGCGAGTCTTCCAGCGAAAGACACCCCGCCCCCCCCCCTCCAAAACCCCTTTTTTTTTGCTTACACTAGTAGTTCTTAAGTACAGTACAGTAAGTACTTACTGTACAGTACTTACTTACGGTAGAACTTCTCGCGTTAAGAAAGCTAGGTGTTAGCATAAGCTATAAGTAATCAATAATATTAAATTTAGCACTGTAATAAATTGTGCTAATAATCAATTCTATTCTACTCTGAAAACGTAGGGGGGAGGAAGAATGCCCGTGGTCTTTTCACTGATAAACTTGTGTCAACCTGTCAACAAAAAACAGCTGTCCAAAAAAAGTTTTTTTTTAAAAAAAAGTCAATTGTGTGTCCATAATATTGCTATTTTGATATTGCTACTGAGTCTCTGTGTAATGTAAATACATTTTGTCTCCTAATCCATCACCACTTGTATGAAACATAGCCCTGCAAAACAATGCAAATTCCGCTGCAATGGTTGTGTGCAGGAATTATTCAGTATGGCATCTCCATGTTCAAGTAAACACTGCTCTGTGTGCAAATGCATATGCATTTAAAAAAGTTTTTTTTTAAAAAAAGCCACCTTTAAAGGCGCTACATAAAATAAAGTTTATTATTATTAATATTGATGATATTCTTCCTCCCAGAACTTGTAAAATTGTTGTTGTTATTGTTGTCATTCCGTAAAGCACTTTGAGAAGCATACTGTCCAGCATATTGTATTTCATTGCACTTTGACAGATCGTCTTATAATCACTTGTTGTCAGAATATCCCCCAAGAGGATATTCCTCCCAAGAGGATATAGAGGATAGCCCCCAAGAGGTATCCAGGTAACAGTGAAACGGGCGTACAGTCTGGGGAGATCGCCCGTTTTCCATGTAAATAGTTCCCTGGTTCCGCACCCCTTGGTGTCTCTCTCTCTGTCTCTCTCTCTGTCTCTCTCTGTCTCTGTCTCGGGCCCTCGCTCTTGGTGGGCTTGTCTTGTGTCTCTCTCTCGTCTGGGTGCGGGAGTGCTGCTGGCGGGTGGTGACGGAGAAGAAATAAAGCGCAGTTTTTAACTCCACAAGTCTGAGTCTCTGTGTTGGTCCTCAATGAACCCAAATTCATTACATTGGTGTCAGAGTGGGAGGATAGACAGTGAACGGCCAATGATGTCAGACTCAGAGAACTGCCGGTTCACCCAGCCCCGGGGACTCTGGAGGCCGTTGGGAAACGGGAGCGGGGCGGCCTAAAGGGGGGAAGGCCGACCTTGAGCGACCCCGCTCCGGAACGCCAGAAAGAGCGCTTCACCCCGCCTGCTGTGGGAAGGGTTGGCCACAGCCAGGGCTTATTTCTTCCCTGCCTCATCGAGGGCAGACCCTGTCAGGCCCTCATCAACACTGATTCGAAAATCACCCTGCTGCGGCCTGGTGTCCGGCCAGACACCGTGTCAGCCAGACCCACAGGGCGCTCAGTGTGCACTTTGCACACTGCGAGGGTGAAACACCCCTTCTACCTTGCCCCAGTCCATGAGGACTGTATCCTGGGGTTGGACTGGTTGCAGCAAGTGGGTGGCTGCCTTGACTTGGGCGTGAGGGACGGGGTGCTGCGCCGGGGGTGGCGGGTGCCCTCCAGTGGCGAGGTCAGGTGGCAGTTTGTGGTGTCGCGGTCGCTCCGTGTGGCAGTTCTCCAAGCGGTGCATGGCCAGCTGGAGGCCGCCAATCAGTGACCTAGGCGCTGGAGGGCACCTGCCACCCCCCCGGCACAGCACCCCATCCCTCACCTCCAAGGCCTCCCACAGTGCACAGAGTGCCTTACAGACTTCGGGTGGGGGCAAGCTTATCTCACCGTTCTGGGAGTCAGCTCTGGCACGCTCGCCCCGACAGCCCGGACACCTCCCGCCCCGCCCACCGCGAGACTGATTCCTTCCCCCTGCCCCACCAACTCGCGCCAGCCCAAGTCAAGGCATCCACCCACCTGCTGCAACCAGTCCAACCCCAGGATACAGTCCTCATGCACTGGGGCAAGGTAGAAGGGGTGTTTCACCCTTGCAGCCCCAAAGTGCACGGTGAGCGCCCTGGGGGTCCGGCTGCCTCGGTGCCCGGCAGGGTGATGGTCGAAACTGGTGTCGACGAGGGCCTTCGGAGCAGGGGTAGCGTCGCTCAAGGGCGGCCTTCCCCCCTTTAGGCCGCCCTGCTCCCGTTTCCCGACGGCCTCCAGAGTCCCCAGGGCTCTAGCCCCTTGCACTCCCGGGCGATATGCCCCCTCTCCCCACAGCGGTGGCAGATGACCCGCCGTCGTCACTCCCCCTTTGTCGCCGCGCTGGCCGTCTCCTCCTCCCCATCTGATTCCCTGTGCGCCCCTCCATTGGTGCCCACCAGTCTCCTTGAATACAGCATCAGCCTGCTCAGCCAGAGCCAGGGCCTGCTCCAAGAGGACCGGCGCGGCCAACATCACGTGGCACTGCACCTCAGTCGGCGCCAGGGCCCAGAGGAATGCCTGGAGCGCTATCTCCCGGTGGGCCTCCTCCGGGAGAGTAGGGTAACCCTGGCGGGCTAAGTAAGCCACGTCTGCGGCGACTGGACCCAGTGGATCTCCCGCTAGGCAGCAGCGTTGGGCCAACCTTGCCCACAGCAGTCCCAGCGCCTCCCCTCTCCTGCCAAAACACCTCCGGAGGGCCGACGCCAACACCTCATAGTTGTACCCCTGGTCCCCGGGTACATCCAGCAACGCCTGGCAGGTCTTCCCCTCTAGGACGGCGACGAGGTGGCCCACCATCTACACCTGAGACCAGCCGTTTGCCCAGTCCGCCATCTGGAACTGGGCCTTAAACATCTGCTATGGGATCTCCCCATTATAACCGCTCGGTCTCACTGGCGCAGGCTGGAGCACCGGTGGCGGGCTGGACACCACTGGTCTGGCGTCTCCTTCCTGCCACACGGCCTGAGGCGACCCGGGAAAGGGCCCCCCTTCCGCTGAGTAGGTCACCATGGGGTAGCCCTGATAAGGGCTGTGGCCACTGGCGGTGCTGAGGGGTCGTCCTGGCCCCTGGCGGCTGCTGCTCATCCCCGGAAGACGCTTTAGGGGGTCACTCGGCTGCTGGGGGAACTGGCGCTTCTCTGAGTCCTACATCATTGGCCGTTCACTGTCCATCCTCCCGCTTCTGACACCAATGTAATCAATTTGGGTTCGTTGAGGACAAACACAGAGACTCAAACTTGTGGAGTTAAAAACTACGCTTAATTTCTTCTCCGTCACCACCTGCCAGCAGCACTCCCGCGCCCAGACGAGAGAGAGACACAAGACAAGCCCACCAAGAGCGCGGGCCCGAGAGAGAGAGAGACAAAGAGAGAGAGAGAGACAGAGAGAGACAGAGAGAGAGACACCAAGGGGTGCGGAACCAGGGAACTATTTACATGGAAAACGGGCGATCTCCCCAAACTGTACGCACGTTTCACTGTTACCTGGATACCTCTTGGGGGATATCCTCTGTATCCTCTTGGGGGATATTCTAACAACAAGTGATTATAAGACTATCTGTCAAAGTGCAATGAAATACAATATGCTGGACAGTGTGCTTCTCAAAGTGCTTTATGGGATAACAACAATACATTTTTCTTCCTCTTGATCAGCTTAGAAATCTGTGTACGCTGTAAGGTTTTTACTTCCTAATTAAACTTTTAAAATACGCGTTTCGATTAGAAGCAGCATATGTTGTTTTCTTCCTCCTATGTAAAACAGATCAGCAAGTTTTTTTTCCCCAAGTCAGAGGGGTGTCAGATGGTGTCAGCCAATCACCATTCTGAAGCCTACCGTAATCTCTGGTATAGGGACACCCCAAAATTCTGTCTCATTTTCATTATAGGAAATTATGAAACGTTCGGTTAAAAGCAAGGGAGATTGTCCATTATAGTGGACATAAAAACAAGAGTTTGCTGCGGAGTTATTGGAAACCCAATTTTAACACAAATTGCCGGCATTATATCCTAGAAGACACAGACCGGCGCCAGACCGGGAGAATGCCCGGAGCATTAAGGGGATTGGACAGTTTCCAAGTGCTTGTACAATCGATGGAAATGTTCAAATAAATGTGCAAAAGAAATAAAAAAATCATTTATTCCTTTATCATATTGGCTAGCTAATGTCCTCTCTTTGCTAGTTACCTGTGGCTGTGTTTCTGCGTTGTGTAGCAACGAGTGACTATATTCTCAGGCGGAGGAACATAAACAGCTTAATTTTCGTGTTAAATAATTTTTTTAATTAAAATTCATTCTATACAGCAATCGCATATTTGGGGACCGTTTCATAAAACTTTGATGCTTAAAATGTTTAGGGAGAAATGGAAGACTGGTGTGTATTTTTTCTCTAAACTACCAAGACCAGCCATATACAGTACAGTTTACATACAGTAATATGTTTATGTTCCTAGATTAATATCATTTATGACCTTCAGATGCGTTATGCTCCTCTTCTTTTTATGCTCAGCTACTAAAATTTCCCTTTAGTGGTAAAATTCCATATAAATATTCAAAACTAAGCGGATTAATGTGCACAGTAAAGACATTAAATGATTAAATCTTTTCACTACTGACCACGAGTGCCCCTGTCGGTCATTTTGGCCAGCCAATCACTTACTGCGGTAGACTGCGGTGGCTTGTGGGTAGTTGCCCACGGTACGGGTTTGTAACGTGCATTTTGAATTGCTGCATCTGTAAGTATTGGTAATTGTAATAGGCTGGGTAAATCAGTGAATAAAAGTGGCATAATAATTGGGAATAATCAAATCAACTTAAGTATCCTTTATAAACAGAGGGTGACTAAGAAAGCCAAAAGCATGGAGTTTCTGTCTCACCCCCTCCATTGCGAATTCACACTTCTCTCATCCAGGGGACGCCTCTGTGCCTCCTGGTGTAAAACCAAGAGACTCGGGAAATCTTTCATTCCCACTGCAATTACACTCTGTCACGATCGTCATCCCTCCTCTGGAGGGCGCTCCATCCTTTTGTGTTTTTCATTATCATGTTCACCTGCCCCCTATTCCTTCCTTTATTTAAACCCGATGCTCTGGAAGCTCGGTGCTCTGCATTGGAAGGCGGACACCCTGAGGCCCGCCTAGCTTCAAGTCACCCTACATCCGTGGCTTGAAGGCATAGGCTTCCGATCAGCGTCCTGACCAAGCACAGTCCGGAGGCTCAGTCGGGGCCTCGGAGCACCTGGCATCATCACTCCATTTTAAACCTCTGTGTTCCTGTTCGAGGTCCCCCTTCCAGGGGATTTTAATCTTCCTTGTCTTGGATGGACCTCCTGGCTTTGGATTATGGACTGCTCCCTGGTTTCCCTTTTGGACTTCCTTGGACTTGTTTGCCAGCCTTCCCCCCTTGCAGCTGGATTCCCTGTCAGCACCTTCGCCTGTTCGCCATCCCCTCCATTCCTCCCCTAACCACGTTTTCTGCTAAGCCCCTTTTCCAGTCACTTCCAAATTATACTGTCTGCACAGGGTCCTAAACTATGCATCATAACACATTCTGAAACAATGCAAAGTAACTACCTTGTCTCTTGTTTCTTATCTCCTGTAACACTACTGTATTCTCTTTCCTTTCTAGTTATGTTTATTTGTCATTGTGTTGTGTTTGACTGTGCCGTAAAACAAATTTCCCCTAGGGGACAATAAAACTTGAATTGAATTGATATTTCACACTTAAACACAGTGAGATTACTCAGATGGATAGTTTTAGTAAATATGTTGACAAAAATCAGGATTGTATCCAGCTCTGAATTAGCTATGGGACGGCCTGTGAAGTTTTCAGGAGAGAGGGTTAGTGGGCAGCGTCCCTCACCGTGTAGTGCCCATAAAGTGTTAGTTTTAATATAACAGTGTATTACCGTGATCTTTATCTTGCAAGTACGTTTTTTTAATTGTTTGTAATTGCTATTCTTGCACATACACTTTGTATTGTTATTCAGTTTTTGTCTGTGTGTTAGTTGGTGGGCAAACATACGAGATGTAAATTCTTCCATGAGGAGGGTACCTTTAAAGTGGAGAAGATGGAACTGAAAATGTTTGGCTCTCCATCTCTTTAAAGCCCTGGCCAAATACAGACAGTACGTACAGTTAATATTCAAACTGAACTAAAAACTACACATCCCAGTTAACATGGCTGTGCTTGTGATCATAGACTTTAATTAACGAAACAGGGCAAAAAATCAGTCACATGACTTTGAGGCTATGTTTTGAATGCTTAACCTAACAGCAACAAAGCAAAATGTACACAATAGGCTATCTCAAATTGTCAGCTACTCAGTTCTGTATGTCACATAAGCCATTCCTATTTGGCATTTTAGTCACAGAGATGTGAAGATGACCACAGCCTTCGCAGTGGATGAGAAAGAGTAGGGAGACGCACAGACAGAAAAAAGTTAATCCTTGCTACATTTATATATTTTTGTGGTAAGGGGAAACAAAACATCATAGTTTTACTGTTAGTAATTAGAGTAAGATTTATAGTTGAAATCTGAGCCTAAATATAGAGTTTAAATCTTAACAAGCAGGGAATGTTGGAAATGTGTCATTTTTCTGGAGTAGAAATACAATTAGAAAATAAATGATTTTTGACATCTCAAGTCAATTTTGATCAAGGTCTCCAAAATGAACAAGAAAAAGAACATTTTGAGAGAACAACTACTTTGTGTTTACATAGAATAATTAATTGGAAATATACTATCTTTTTGATTAAACAGTGGAATTTCAGCTGCAGAAGATCACATCAGAGACAGCACTAGCTCTGCTTGCCATAGAGGTTCAGGAAATTGTTAATTAAGCCATGTCAAGTGCAATAAGTTGTTGAACAGTTTAAAATGTGCATACAGTAGATTAATGTAAAAGTGATGGAAACTTCACAATCAAAGAACTCTGTAGGACAAGTAACAACAGATGGAGAATACTTTTTTAGGTGTTTTAAGGCTGAATTGTCTAAATAATTAAGACAAATGAAAATTTAGGATGTTAAAGTGTTATGTAAATAACATGAGATTTAAATAAATGGTTTAGATGTAAAAATACAAAAATGTATATGAGCAAAAAGTTTTAGACAGGTTTTACTTTGAAATGAGCAAAGATAAAAAAGTGAATCATGACCAGACATACAGTACAGTAGTCGTAGAAGAGGAATGCAGGAACACTTGCTAAAACTTAAATATAGAAAAAAGAAATCACAGCAAGCTGTGTTACAAAAGAACATGTGAACACTGTTGAACGTTTACATAGATACTGAAATTACATTAAACGTATTTTGATCATATTTTAATCAAAAAGCATTAAATGTAAACGTATTGTAGCTTTTGTGTAGTTGCTACTATTGAACTGTGGGATGGATGCACATAAATTGAAAGAATAGCAAACATACAGTTGCTGATGCTGTTCCAATGAGCCATTATCTTAAGATTTTTATATTATAAATCATGTTTATATTTAGAGACAGTGTGTTGAAATAGCAAACTAGCTATGGATACTGATATGCCAGAGAGGTGGAAAGGCTGTTTCCCTAAGCCAGCATTTTAAAATTTATCCTTAGTGAGTAACTGCTGCCATCTCAAACTGGATTTCTTTAACTGCTGCCATCTCAAACTGGGTTTCTATCACTGAATATACAGTAGTTAAAAAATATCTTTAGTTCCATCCATTTTCTAATCTCTTTATTTAGTGCAGGGGAGCTGGAACATATCTCAGGAAGCTACAGTAATAAGGCACGATACACCCTGGAAGTAACACGAGTACATCACAGGGCAGACACAAACAAACACACTTACACCAGGGCCCATTTATCCAGAAGACAAGTAACATACCAGTATGTTTTCACTGCGAGGTGTCAGATAACCTGAAGAAACCCATGTGAACCCACAGCAAACATGCAAACTCAACACATACAGTACCCCGAGAATTCAACCTAGGGCCTCTGCACTGCATGATAGCAGTGCTAACCTCTGTGCCACCATTAGAAATGGATGGATAGAGAGTCATCTTTGTAGTATAAAGATTTGCATGCATAATTTACTTCAGCTTCTGCATTTGAAACTCCAGTCTGGAGTTTGACAATAGTAACAAATTGGTTTCTAGATCTCCTTGTGAGTTGTTACTGCTCTGAACTTCCCTTAGTACTTCAGTCATTTTTTTCTAGGCACATCTGCAGTGTGCGCTGATTGTGCTGGGATGTGTTGCATTCAGACTGCTGTATTTCATTCAACCACTTGGTCTGCTGCAGAGCTTACCTCAGGCTGCCTAGGACTATTTTCATGCTGCTTTGCTACTTCTTCAGCTCTTTCATAAGCTAAACGATTCTAGCCTCCTGACACCACTCCAAAAGGGTGCTGGTTAGTTTGTCAGCTAGCTCTTCCTGCTCAGCTTCTCCCTGCTTGAAGCTTATTTGAAACCTGTAAGTTTGTACTGCTGCTGTCAGGTCTTCCTGTGACTATAGTAGCTCAGCATCCAGGTGAGCACTTCTTCCCTGGAAGGACAGGCATCTTCCAGCTTCCTCTATAAGTCCTTTGTCTGGGCCTGAAGTTTGTGCACCTGTCAAATGTCCTTAGCCTTTGATTGCTGTCTCTAGGTAGTGCTCCAGTTCTTTAATGTCTCTGTCAATATTCTTCCTTGCGATAGTCAGCATTACTCTAGGCTCCTGCTCATCCTCTATCTTGGTCTCCAATTCGTGCACTTGGTTGACCAGCTAACTCTCTATTTTTTTCTCACTCTGCATAGTACAACTGTAAGTATCTGCTGGAAGTATCTTTAGTATCCTGCCATTTTTCCTGCTTATCTTCTAGTCCCTTCATATTCTTCAGGTAGACCTTAAGTCCATGCTCCGATACCCCCAGCCTCTCATAGATTGATGCCTTCTTTTCCAAGTGAGTTTAGACCACTCCCAGCATAGCTCCCTGCTCTTCTCATCTAACAATTTATTTGGCAGTGGCTTCACTCAACTTCTCAGCTTGGAGCTGCCATCTTATTCCCTTGTGACCAGTCTATCTGCCTTTTGTATTGTGCCACCTGTTTCTCCATAACTCTCTCTGATTCTCTCTATGACTTTCAGCCACTCTACAGTTCTCTCCAATGCTCTTCCTGGCCCACTCCATGCTGATTCTGTAGTCTTTTTATATAGGCTGATAGGGAGTACACAGCTGCCCTCCAGTTTACTGATGACCATTACATCACTGTGAAAGAAATTAAATATCACACAAAGCTGCAAATAATCAAAAAAAGGAGAACATATCCATAAATGTACAACTTTTTTTAAGGGGAAAGTCAGGTTGCAAAATCTGTTGAACATCAGTTGAATGTATTTATTCTTGAATTTGTATTTATTTATAAATAATCTGTAGGAATAAATAATCTATGAGAATTTATTCAAATTTGCATTTTCATTAAATGATGTGATGTTGGAATGCATTCATTCCATAGTTTAAAATTATTATGGAGGTGTAGTCCATCCACTGGAAGTGACTATGAAAACTAGTTACTAGGTTTTTGTGTATTGCCTAATAGGTTTGAGGGTATGTAACATTATACAATCAGCAGATCTCCAAGAATGTCTTAATCTGGTCTCTCGCCAGTATTCATTAAAAAGGCCACATGGCTCATACTGTTACAGTGAATGATTCTAATGCTAATGAAAAAATACAGATCTTGATGTATTTTGCATATCTTTTTAGCTTCTCTTATTTGTGGACATTTCCTTTATTATCTGGATCATCTCATCTTTTAATCATTCCTTGTGGGATTTTGACGTGGAAACCTCTTCTACTAATGTCTCTGCAACAAAATGAAAAAAAGATCTTCCAATACCTTGATGCTTAAAGAAAATTCCCTTTTCTTAGGAAATCTGTATTTTACATTTCTGAAGTTAAATATCTGATGTTGTATTGCTGGACTAATGGAGAAGCTGATAAATTCCTCTGAAGTGCTGATTACTTAGTAATTCTTCAAGTGAAGTGTCTAGCTTTGTTATTGAATAAAACAATCTGATGTTTTACAGCCTGTGGGATATGCTTTATCATCTTTTCTGTAAAAAACTTCACAGAGCTGCCTCTCTACACTGAAATATGTTTTAAATCAATGAGGAAAAGAAATATATGTCTGTATGCAGGTCATAAGTTGCCTGCAGTCAAACCCTTTTGAAGAATTGAATCTTACGAAATATTGGATTTTGTGTTATCTGTGGACATTAACACTTGTAGCGGCAATGCTTGTTAATAAGACAGAATTAAGTGTTGCGGTGCTTGACCAATTGAGGCCTCATCTCTCCCTTCATCTCTGTGATGCAGCCACAGAGAAGCTATTCATGCAGGCTGATTTAAAGATGTTTTCTTTTGATAAGGGACAGCTCCCAAATGGGGATGCACTTAGCTAAGCCTGGCTATCATGATCAATGGTCATCCATTGGTGCCTATCTGTCTAGGGAGTGCCAGATGGACATCTGGACTGCATTCCTAAGTGTCAGGAGAAAATGACTCATATCTCACCTTGATCAACCAATCAGGGACTGGTAGGGCCGAGTAACCCACGTGGGACTCTGATGCCCAGGAAACTTTCAGCCAATGAACGAGCTGAAGTTCCTCCAGGTAAAAAAACAGGCAACACAGAGAGCCTGAGAGATTCAGTGAAATTCTGTGGACTATTCTGTGGACTTTTCTAAAGGGAATTCAAAGGAGAATTCCAGGGCAGGACGGCCCAGGAGCAGAAGGCTCCCAAGGGCAGGACATTCTCGCAGCGCGCCTCCTGACCATCCTGAGACTCAGCCCAGACAACCACGGAACGGAACAGTGTGTCCGAGTGCCAGAACTTTCCTCTGTTCTAAGAGTCTAGAGCGGAGGTTGCCAGAGAGTAACCAGAGGATCCACCCGAGGTTAGCACCAGCAGCAAGCCTCGTGAACAAGTCGGAACTGTGGACAGCTGAATCACTATTCAGAACTAGCTCTTCACCAGGAACGAACCGGTCCTCTTCCTGACTTGCTGGGATCCATAGTCATCTTTTCTCCTGTGCGCAAACTTTGCGAGTTAAAGCCAACACTAACTAGCCGGTCAGTGAGCATCAGCAGCGCACCGTCGCAAGCCGCACAGCACAGCCTGGCACCGAGCCAGACAGCGCGGATTGATCAGCAACAAGCCTGCAACTGCTTCTTTGTGCCCGCAGGAGATCTGAATCCCCAGAGATTGGATGAGTATTCAACTTCACTGCATTACTGCTCGAGAATTCAATTGTTATCCCAACCAGTTGATATCAATTTAATTAGTATCTAATGTAGAAGTTATAACCAAGTTCATTTACGAAACGGTCTAAATGAATGATATACTGAACGTATGTCCTCTTGATATATGTAACTCTTTGTAACTGACTGAATATATACAGATGCAGCCATTCAAAATGCGCGGGCGATACCGCATTATTTTTCGGTACGCTGTACGCAGTCTACCGCAAGCTGCCGGTAAATACCGCGAGTTACCGTAAATTCTCCTGTAATACGACAAGCAAAATAATAGTATCCGCAAGGTGGAGCTAATAAAGCTCAACCTCTCATGTTTGAGCTGTGGCCATCAAAGTCTTTAACGAAGATATTACTAATAGTATTAATAATGAATGACCTTGGACAAGCTGTAAGTGTAAACTCCAAGTATTGCCCTGGTCCACATTCTTTTTTTCATTGACCGTCTTTGTAAAAGTAACACCACAGCATTTCGCAATCACGCATTTGTTTCCAATCATGCAAAGTACAGTAATTTTTGAGAATCGATTCACCATGCCTTTCACATGCTCATAAAAGAGATTGATTTAGCAACATAAACATTACCATATGAAAACTGTACTGTATACAGTATGTATATGTATATTTAATGTCTTAACTGTGCCCGTTTAAGTATTGAATATTCATATCTAATTTTACCACTGAAGGGAAATCTTAGTAGCTGAGCATAAAAAGAATAGGAGCATATGCAACGCGTGTGAAGGCCATAAACTATATTAATTTTGGAACATAAACATACAGTATATTGCTGGTCTCGGTACTTTAAAGAAAACACACACGAAACATGGTTTCATTATGACCAGAATCGGTCTTGAGATATTTTTAACTTGATTTACAGTATTTGAGAGGTATGTCTTAACACCGATACTACAGTGCGTAAATACTGCTCACGTATATGTTTCTAGGTTTATATTATGCATTTCATACGGTCAAATTACTTTTGAGCAACTAATAAGAAGCGCGAAACGGTATGCGTTTTAGTTTCGTTTTGTGCTGGGACTCTGCTTTTAACAATGTGGCCGTGGATTGATTAGAGATATCAAGTACATACAAGTCATTTTTTAAATGTTGTAGTTCGTCTTGTAAAAATGTTACGAGTACATCATCTATCAACAATTACAAAGGTTCTGTTTCCATATTGCGGATTTTGGTTACGTAATATTATTTTCTAGATTTCACGTTGTGAATATATGATTTGGGCAAACAGAGCCGCAAAGAAGTACATTATGGGTTGTTGTTTTGTTTTTTTTGCAGTTTTATCTAGAACAAGCGATGCTTAAACCTTTGTCTGATTCTTGTGAAACTATCCACACGACAGTTACAGTACCTAGGAGTTGACTTCAGTGATGTCACTGATGGGATGTTTCTAAAAATCCATCCTCTGTAAAACGTCTTCTCTAGTTGTCCTGCATATGTATTCGCTAATGAAGCTGTGTGTTCTGAGCCTGGATCTCTACATTTCTGTATGAACCAGCTTAGAGGGCTAAAGACAGCTTGTGTTTAAATTGAGTGTAAGGTAATTTATGCTTCTAAAGTCATGGTCAGCATTTATTATTGTACTGTGCTGTAAACTTGTTCTGTGCCTAGTCACATTATTTTATATCGGTTTTTATAGCGTTGTCAAATCTGGTGGCGCTGTGTGTTAGTTTCCTGACTCCCATGTCACATGGTCTGTGATTGAATCCCATGGAACTATGACTTTATTTTTTAACGAACATTTCTTTGAAAAAATGTAACGTTTCCCTGGGTCAGAGATTCAATAAAACCTCACTCGCACCAAACAAATTTATATTTCTAAATATCACAACATGATCGAATTTAAGTCTTTTTAATAACAATGAATAGTCACCTATGTGTTACAAAATAAACATTTATATTGATTTGAATCGTGTTTTGATTTAAATCGTAAACGCGTGTTTAAATATATGTGTTTAAAAGCGATATACTGTATAAAAGCGCTGATTCTTATGGAGTGTGTTCCGCCTGGGATTCAAAAAAAATTATTTTTTAATCGCGTATCTAAGGAAAATTGCAGTATAACTTTGTTCATGCACAAACAGTGGCATGTTACATTATAATTTGGGTGTCTCCTCTTGCCAGAAAGCTCTAAATTGCAACGTAAATTGCAAAAATGCACTTGGAATCTGTCCAAGCCCTCCTACGAAAATTATTTAAACTGCGACACTGATCATTCATCTCTAAATAAACTTTATTTTATATAGCGTTTTAAGCGAATAGGTAATTAGATTGCTCATAAACCTAATCGCTTTTTCTACATAAACACAGCGTGATTGATCTCTGAAAATGCTTTTCCTTTATATTTAGGCTCAGATTTCAACTATAGATCGTATTATTATAAACTTTCTTATGTAAACCATGTTTGCTATTAGTCCATTTAGGGCTAAAATACGTTCATTGTCTTCCAATCGAGTCAAGTTGACATTGGAAGCTTGCCACTCCCAGACTGTTAAACCAACGCATTAGCATGTTAAAGCGATTCTATTGAGGAGCCCAGCTACCACTTAACACTGTGCTTCCTACTTTGAAAATACCTGTGAAACCGGTTTAATTCGTCACAGCCAGCACTCCGGCAGAGAGGGGGTTGAGTAAAGTAGAAGCAGGCGAGATTTCCAGCGAAAGACACCCCCCCCCCCCCCTCAAAAACCCAGTAAGCAGTAATGCTTTAAGTTGAAAATCGAGGTGGATTTAGAGGATGATAAAGAGGATAAACTGGGATGGGAGGAGGGTTTGGTTTTGCATAAGGGGATTATGATAATTGGAGGAATTTGCGAGAGTATAATGGTTTGATATATTTGATTTTGTATTGTGGTTGTTATCTATGTTTTTGGTTGGTATTATGTTTATATGGTTGTTTTTGTTGGTTGGTTGTTATTATGGTTATTAATAATACGATCTATAGTTGAAATCTGAGCCTAAATAAAAAGAAAAAGCAAGTGATTAGGTTTATGAGCAATCTAATTACTTATTTGTTTAAAACGCTATATAAAATAAAGTTTATTATTAATTTGCTAGACAGAGCGGTGAACATTATTATGCATAAGACAAAGATAACGAAATCTGTGTACGCTGTAAGGTTTTTACTTCTTAAACTTTTAAAATACACGTTTCGAACAGAAAGAAATCCTCTTCCTGGTACAGTGCTGTATGTATAGCAAACCAGAACGTCTTTTTTCTCCAATCAGAGGGGTGTCAGATGGTGTCAGCCAATCACCATTCTGAAGCCCTACCATAATCTCTGGTATGGGGAGACCCCAGAATTCTGTCCCATAGTTAAGACAGATGATAGATACTTTTATTGATCCCGTGAGGGAAATAAAGTTAATCATTTTCATTTTAGGAAATTATTAAACGCTCGGTTAAAAGCAAAGGAGATGGTCTAATATAGTGGACATAAAAACAAGAGTTCGCTGGCTTTATATCCTAGAAGACACAGACCAGGAGAATGCCCGCAGCGTAAAAGAAAATGCCAGATGAACTGGGCGTTTGCCCAGCGTAGTTATAGTTGACATAAAAACAAGAGTTCGCTGGCATTATATAATTATACGAATTACACGAATATAATTATATCTTATTAATTTCTTGAGATACGCGATTCTTTTAATACAGTCTTTGCTGTGCTCTAGAGGATCCTTGTGATATTTCGAGCTCTTGGTGAATGATAAGTGTCGCAGTTTAAATCATTTTCGTAGTTAGAAATTATGGAACGCTCTGTTAAAAGCAAGGGAGTTTTTATGTCCGTTGCAGTTCTTTTGCAACATGAATATAATTATATCGTTATTAATTTCTTGAGATACGCGATTCCATATTATATTCCCTTTTAATCAAATTCTAAAAGTATGCTTGTTGACTCCGGTATCACGTTAGTTAAAGACTTCGATGCTTAAAATGTTTAGGGAGAAATGGAATACTGGTGTGTATGTTTTCTTTAAAGTACCGAGACCAGCCATATACTGTATGTTTAAGTTCCAAAATTAATATCGTTTATGGACTTCACACGCGTTGCAGTATGCTCCTATTCTTTTTATGCTCAGGCACTAAGATTTCCCTTCAGAGGTAAAATTCCATATAAATATTAAATACTACAATGGACACAGTAAAGACGTTTACTGTAAATCTTTCTACGACAGACCAACGGACCACGACTGCCCCTGTCGGTCAACCAATCACGTACCGCGGTACCCTGCATCATCTTGCGTCACCATGATCCGGTATGTGTCTGTACCGCGCACTTTGAATGGCTGCATCTATACCTTTTGTATTCTGATAACCCTCTCGATAAGATCTGTTAGGTTTATATGCATATTCTATGTATTAATAAATGTATCCTCGTGTATTAGTACCTGTTCGTGTGCGTTGTTTGAGTTATATCGCATGGTTGGATTCTAAGGCCATCAAAAGAATCATTTTGTGATTTACTGCTACAATTAATAATTGTCCAAGTGAATGCCCAAACCCTACAGAACTGGTGCCTTCAGAGAGCACACTACATTTTTTTATTGGCGCACCTGGACGGACTATGGCAAGACTGAAATAAGTCAACCAAGCAGAATAATTCACATAAAACGCCGCAGGTTTCATACACGACAATACAGTGTGCTGAAAGCCGAAAGGAAAAAAGTTCCCCTTGCTCTTTAAGCAGTGCTTGATTGTTTTGTGAACTTTTGCAATCTATAGGGTTGATTGCATACTTGATCTTGTGGTTTTCTGTGGTAAAACTGTGATTTCGTACTTAAAAGTAATACTCTTTAAGTTTAACAATGGTTGCTAAAAGGTCTGAATTCGAGTCGCTATTAAGCACTCTCTCTAGCAGCGACAGGTCTGACCACGATCTCCGCCATATCTCCGTCAGCGGAGAAGTTAGAAGAATAAATCTCCATTCTCTGAGAGAGCTAGTGAAGGACATAGAGAGATTTGACCCTGCAGTGTCAGAGAATAATATCGAGAGTTATATTCAAGACCTCAGGTATACCCTGCAGTACCTGCCAAACGCCACAGAACAGGATAAAGAGCTATATCAAGCACTTATCGAAGAATACAGTGCGTTTATTGACCCAACTGCCGCGATAGCCGCCGCCCTTAACATTAAGCACGAGAGAGCAGAGTCCCCTCGCGAATATTAACAGAGACTTAGACGAACTTATTTTGCAGGGCGAAATGATGAGGGTTGCGAAGAGAACACACATTTCAAGGGTTTATTCATTGCGAATCTCCACCCATCAGTCAGAAAGATGATCTTAATGCATACAGATGCACAGACCATGAAAATGACTGATATTAAGAGATTCGTGCAGAAAGCCTGGGAGTATGATGTCCAATGTCGCTCTGAGCAAAAAGCTGTTAAAGTGACTGTGTTCGCCATCAGAGCCAGCAGGGTTAATTCCCCCCTGCTCGAAGGAGCACAGGCTCCTGAGCTGGCTAAGCCCCGTTCCAAAGCAGGCACACAGGACCGCACCCAGCGTCCTAAGTGCCATGAGAACAACGGGGGGAGGGAAAGGGATAGATAAAGCTGAACAAAAGGATTCAGTAGCCGCCCGCCTGGCCAGGCTTGAACAAGTTTTATTAGGACAGAGACAACCGCTCCCCAAGGCTGCCGGAAGCGTGAATGAGCTGATATTCTCCACTGGAGGAGGCAGAGACCCGCCCCCTCTCCCTCCCTCAGTCTATCTGATTGAGCGGAAGGGTTCCTGCCTGGATGAGGTCAGCCACTCCCAAGCGAGTGCTGACTCCACCCCTGAAGTCACAGAGCAGGCAGTAAAACACAAAGGAAAAGCAGGAAGCTTTTACCTCAAGGCTGCCATGGGAGATGTCTTACACAGTGAGACACTGATTGACACTGAGGTTGAAAGGTGTTTGATGTCACACGGCAAGCTCAAACGGGTTGAAAAAGAAAAGGGCATGCGACTCAGAGAGGAACCTTTGGTGGATCACCAGAAAGGCAAAGTGTGGAAACAGGTCAAGGCTCCTAAGCCTTCTGTACAGAAGGAAAGGGGGGCCAAGAGGCAGACTGTGCTCACACAGTGCCCACCGAACACAGAAGCCTATGTGGAGATTCCTTCTGTTCCCTCTGGACAAGAAATAAAAATATTTTCTTGTTCCCCGGATATACAAGGAAGTCGTGTCCTGGCTGAGGTCACAACAGTCTCCATGCCACAGGAGCGGTGCTCCAAGCAGCCGCCTGATCCACCAGGTAAAGCACACCCCTTTTACATCCCTAAAGAGGAGCAGATCTCCCCACCTGGCGATAAAAAGGACCTTTCCCTGTGCACCCTGGCACCCAAGAGGGGTCAGGAACACCACCCTGCAGTGGTGGAAGGGATCCAGATGGCAGGAGAGCAGGTTGGTGATGTAGCCCTCGCACTTAGCCCTGAGAGGTCCTCTATTAGTGAGGATCTGCTTGAGCAGCTGTCACAGGGCCACCGCCAGGTGCCCCTGGTGCAACATTCACAGTGTAGTGATTCATAGCCGTTCAGGGACGCCAAATATGTAATGTTAGTGGCTCTCTGAAGGCACCAGTTCTGTAGGGTTTGGGCATTTACTGAGACAATTATTAATTGTAGCAGTAAATCACAAAGTTGATTCTTTTGATGGCTTTAGAGTCCAACCATGCGACATAACTCAAACAACGCACACACACAGGTACTAATACACGAGGATACATTTATTAATACATAGAATATGCATGTAAACCTAACAGATCTTATCGAGAGGGTTATCAGAATACAAAAGATATATATTCATTCAGTTACAAAGAGTTACACATATCAAGAGGACATACGTTCAGTATATCATTCATTTAGACCGTTTCGTAAAGTGAACTTGGTTACAACTTCTACATTAGATACTCAAAACAAGTACATAACTCTTAGGAATTAAATTGATATCAACTGGTTTGGATAACAATTGAATTCTCGAGCTGTAATGCATTGAAGTTGAATACTCATCCAATCTCTGGGGATTCAGATCTCCTGCGGGCACAAAGAAACAGTTGCAGGCTGTTGCTGTCCAATCCGCGCTCTCTGGCTCGGTGCCAGGCTGTGCTGTGCGGCTTGCGACGGTGCGCTGCTGATGCTCACTGTTGGCTTTAACTAGCAAAGTTTGTGCACAGGAGAAAAGATGACTGTGGGTCCCAGCAAGTCAGGAAGTGGACCGGTTCGTTCCTGATGAAGAGCTAGTTCTGAATAGTGATTCAGCTGTCCACAGTTCCGACCTGTTCACGAGGCCTGCTGCTGGTTACTCTCTGGCAACCTCCAGTCTAGACTCTTAGAACAAAGGAAAGTTCTGGCACTCGGACACACTGGCCGTTCCGTGGTTGTCCTGGCTGAGTCTCAGGATGGTCAGGAGGCGCGCTGCGAGAATGTCCTGCCCTTGGGAGCCTTCTGCTCCTGGGCCGTCCTGCCCTGGAATTCTCCTTTGAATTCCCTTTAGAACAGTCCACAGAATCCTCTCCAGAATCTTGCTGAATATTTCTGAATCTCACCTTCTGAATCTCTCTGTTACCTGTTTTTACCTGGAGGAACTTCAGCTCATTGATTGGCTGAAAGTTCCATGGGCATCAGAGTCCCACGTGGGTTACTCGGCCCTACCAGTCCCTGATTGGTTGATCAAGGCGAGATATGAGTCACTTACTCCTGACACTTAGTAATGCAGTCCAGATGTCCATCTGGCACTCCCTAGACAGATAGGCGCCAATGGATGACCATTGATCATGATAGCCAGGCTTAGCTAAGTGCATCCCCGTCTGGGAGTTTGTTTCTTATCACAAGAAAACATCTTAAATCAGCTTGCATGAATTCTTTCTCTGTGGCTGCACCACAGAGATGAACAGAGAAATGGGGCCTCATTTGGGAAGGCTCAGAACACTTAATTCTTTCTTATTAATAAGCCTCGCCGCTACAACAGGTTAGACAGAAGGTCCAGCTGGACGCTGAGACTACTGCGCTATGGACACACCTGATCCCAGATGCCGATTCCCTCTGCTGTGACCCAGGGAACCTGCAGTCAGGTAACCTTAGTTCTCACAACTACCAGGTAGTGAGTGAGACTGACCTGATTGTTCCTGCCTCAACGGCAGGGTTGCCAACACACCCAGTCCCCAGGAAGGGACAGGGAATGAAAGCCGAGCCGGTTTTCTTACAGCCACCAGCTCAGTTTGTCAGTCTGAGTCTGACCAACAGTGGTTCACCCAGACTGGAGCTGGATGGTCAAGCCACCCGCCTGCCAGTGCAGGACATCGCAAAACGGGGTGTCAGAATCCCCGCCTGTGCTGACATGGGCCTGGTGGGTGATAGCGAGTTCGAAGACAGTGAACTAGCTATCCCGGTGCTGGGGCAGCTCCCTGAACCCCTAGCGAGGGAAGGGGGGAGCGAGCAGGTGTCCTACACCTACCCCCAGCGAACGATTGTAAACATGCCGATAGAGGGATTCCTCAATCAGGAAGTGTGCAGGGTGGACCTGAACAGTGAGAATGGGGTAACAATCCCAGATCACTCAGGTGCTCCAGATGACCACGCAGCCGAGGGTCAGGCATGCTCCACCGCTGCACTGTCCCCTGCAGGGTTCCTAGAGCACAGGCATGAACAAATCGAAAAAGCAGATGCCCTGGAAAAGGAGGAGCAGCATCAGCAGCTGCATCAGGTCTCCCCAGATTTCCAGGAAGGTGGTGCCCAAGATGCCACAGGGCATACTGAGAAAGACACCATGTACACGCTGCGCCAGCTTAGAAAGGCGACAGTCACTCAGAAGGAGATGACTGGGATCAGCCACCCGAAAAGACTTTTGGGAGGACTTATTGCTGCCGCCACTGTTGTGCGTTGGATATTTCTGGTAGGTTTGTGTGCTACTGGCACTCTCACCCTGACTGCCCCAAGAAGGCAGGTGTCAGAGATGCCAGACGGTAGTGACAGACTGTATCAACAGCAGCAAAAGTTGGAAAGCTTAGGGAAAACCCTACAGGCAACTTCCTATGCAACAGGGTTAAACCTTATTCCCCAACTAGTGGACATGATTCCCAGTGTTATACAGTGGGTTTATGCTTGTGTGCAACAGGCCAGAATGTTGACACAAGACCTGTTAAGGGAGCTTAGTGCCACTGTAGCCAGTCTAGCCATGGCACAATTCCCAACCCACTTGATTCCACTCTTCTCAGTAGAGGAGTATGTGACATTAACCCCATCACTCATAGCTCACCCAGAAGGCAATCCAAGATTGAATTTGGTTCCAAATCTTGAGATGGGTATGGCTACCAAAGCTATCCATTGGCTGTGTCTAAACGATTCACCAATGAAGGGTGTAAAGCTACTAACGAGCAGAGGGAGGTTAATGAACCCCATGAAGAGCAGGTGGGACGTAAATGGCTGGTCAGCACACCACATTTAACTGTCACTATGACTTGTGACAGGCATGATACAGCTACCACAGTGCAGCTACCTAATCAAACAGTTTTCCTGCAAGTTCCCGAGGAGGCCACAGTGCTTGGTGACTTAACACTGTACGGTCTGCAACATAAGACCAAACTTGAGGTCATGGATGCCTTCAGGTGCCACACTATTGAATTTGATAGAAATCCAAGAAACAGTATGCCCTGAAGAGGTACAGGTAGTTAGTTTGCTTTAATGGAACAAACCTCCAAACCACCCTAGCAGATACCCAACACAGGTGTTGTGGTTTATCGGGGGGGCTGGGAACAGGAACTGTTGTTATTGTAACACTACTGCCGGGTAGCTGGATCATGACTGGATGTACTCTGAATGCTGTACTCTTTCATCAAGATGTACTCCGGGTAGCACGAATGAGTCAAAGGTATCATGCCAAAAGAAAGGAAGTTACTTCTTCCCAAATATCTGCCTACAGAGGTATCAGATATTGACATAGAACTTCCTGATGTGTAATTCCTAGACTGTGATAATGTCTCCTACCTCGTTTATACATACTCCAGATGTTGTTCATAATGTTTGTATCCAATGCAGGTTCCGGTATGAATTCTCGAGGAGTAATGTGGACATTTAAGGTTAATGTTCTAATGACAAGGGACATCACTTAACTCTGTTTTGTTTTGAAGGCAACAACGCCTCAGGACCTCGTGACCTTCAAAAAGGGGGGATATGTAGTGGCAATGCTTGTTAATAAGACAGAATTAAGTGTTGCGGTGCTTTCCCAAATGAGGCCTCATCTCTGCCTTCATCTCTGTGGTGCAGCCACAGAGAAGCTATTCATGCAGGCTGATTTAAAGATGTTTTCTTTTGATAAGGGACAGCTCCCAAATGGGGATGCACTTAGCTAAGCCTGGCTATCATGATCAATGGTCATCCATTGGCGCCTATCTGTCTAGGGAGTGCCAGATGGACATCTGGACTGCATTCCTAAGTGTCAGGAGAAAATGACTCATATATCACCTTGATCAACCAATCAGGGACTGGTAGGGCCGAGTAACCCACGTGGGACCCTGATGCCCAGGAAACTTTCAGCCAATGAACGAGCTGAAGTTCCTCCAGGTAAAAAAACAGGCAACACAGAGAGCCTGAGAGATTCAGTGGAATTCTGTGGACTATTCTGTGGACTTTTCTAAAGGGAATTCAAAGGAGAATTCCAGGGCAGGACGGCCCAGGAGCAGAAGGCTCCCAAGGGCAGGACATTCTCGCAGCGCGCCTCCTGACCATCCTGAGACTCAGCCCGGACAACCACGGAACGGCCAGTGTGTCCGAGTGCCAGAACTTTCCTCTGTTCTGAGAGTCTAGAGCGGAGGTTGCCAGAGAGTAACCAAAGGATCCACCCGAGGTAAGCACCAGCAGCAAGCCTCGTGAACAGGTCGGAACTGTGGACAGCTGAATCACTATTCAGAACTAGCTCTTCACCAGGAACAAACCGGTCCTCTTCCTGACTTGCTGGGATCCATAGTCATCTTTTCTCCTGTGCGCAAACTTTGCTAGTTAAAGCCAACACTAACTAGCCGGTCAATGAGTATCTGCAGCGCACCGTCGCAAGCCGCACAGCACAGCCTGGCACCGAGCCAGACAGCGCGGATTGGACAGCAACAAGCCTGCAACTGCTTCTTTGTGCCCGCAGGAGATCTGAATCCCCAGAGATTGGATGAGTATTCAACTTCACTGCATTACTGCTCGAGAATTCAATTGTTATCCCAACCAGTTGATATCAATTTAATTCCTAAGAGTTATGTACTTGTTTTGAGTATCTTATGTAGAAGTTATAACCAAGTTCATTTACGAAACGGTCTAAATGAATGATATACTGAACGTATGTCCTCTTGATATATGTAACTCTTTGTAACTGACTGAATATATACCTTTTGTATTCTGATAACCCTCTCGATAAGATCTGTTAGGTTTATATGCATATTCTATGTATTAATAAATGTATCCTCGTGTATTAGTACCTGTGTGTGTGCGTTGTTTGAGTTATATCGCATGGTTGGATTCTAAGGCCATCAAAAGAATCATTTTGTGATTTACTGCTACAATTAATAATTGTCCCAGTGAATGCCCAAACCCTACAGAACTGGTGCCTTCAGAGAGCACACTACACACTTTTGGAAGAGGGAAATCCAGGAGCTTTGTTTTGATCAACACAAAGAAAGTGGTCCAAGTGTTCAGTCACATGGCACAAGTCAGATACATGCCTTATCAGTGTGATCCTGACCTCTTTATTTTAAATAAATGCTTTAGAAGCCGACTATAGATAAGTATTCAGAGCATAGTCTGATCAAGAGAATACAATCAAAAAGTTTTTATAATCATGATGCATGCTAAGCATAAGTAAACGTACAGTAAGTAGAATCAAAACTATTATGGATCCATTCTTAAGCATTAGTGAGCAAGAACTCATTAATAAATCAGAAGATTAAATAAAAAATAACCTTAGGTCTGGATCAATATACTTTGTGTATGGATGTACTTCAACAACTAAAGATTCTTCAACTGAATTTTTTTTTTAATCTAGACAGTTTGAAACTTGAAGTTATTAACAGAGCTCCCATATAGGCTAATGATCAAATATGTTGGGACCTCTAGAGAACTGTAAAATGGAAGAAATGTGTTAGATAAGTTCCACTAATTCTCAGTGAGACTATACGTATATAAACTGAGCACTGAGTTTTAAGCTGACATCTTTAGTGCTGGTGAAAGTAACTTATAAAAAGTACTCTATTACAGATATGTTAACTACAAGTAACAAGATTTGTGGGAAATAATGTTAAAATGTAATTGTTTCTGTTGATGCATGTAATGGGTGTATGGATACTAAGTAATAATACATGATGCTGGGCACATAATGAAAAACACTGTTCACCCCGATGGGTGCTGCATGAATTTAATGGATGAGTTGTATCCCCTCCTATTTAAAGTGAGGACAGTCACCACCCCGGCCATGAGCTCTTCACCCCACTGCCCTCAGGCAAGAGATATAAGAGCATACGGACACTTACCACTAGATTTTTCAATAGCTTCTATCCACAAGCAGTGAGATTGGCGAACACATTTAGCCATCCCCCTCGGACCACACCTACACCATCACCATCTACCTCATTATGATTTATTTTCTATTGCACATCTCCAGTCATTGTTTACACGTCTGTATTGTTTACATTCAAACTGTCTACATGTTAACTTGTACATTGTCTACTGTTTGTTTGTATATTGTCTTGATGCACTGTTTGCACTTTGTTTTGTTTTTTACACTTGTTTTACAATCGAGAGACTTTCTGTAAGTAAGAATTCCATTGTACCAGTACCGGTTGCATATGGCAATAAAGTTCAAGTTCAAGTTCAAGTTCAAGTGCTATAGTGTACTTTAGGATGAAAAAGAGCTTTACAAAATTTTAGGGCTAATTGATTACTTAACCTATGAATGGATTTATTAATTCATACAGTACATTGATCTTCACCTGTTCTGAATGCAAGTTTGGATTTGGAGCTGACTGTCCCTTTGGATGTAAATCCCAATTGAATTATAAATCTTCACATTTATGTCAATGCATACATACATTTGAAGTGTCTTTTTAGTTCTGTGTTGAATTAAGTTATTGTAGAATTAAGTTATTTTATTTAATGAAACCTGGATTCCTGCCTGATCTATGTGCAACTTGTGGTACATGGTCATATGAATAAAGATGTGATTTATATATATAGAATTTATAAGTCTATACATTATTTATACTCGGTGTAAGCATAAATAATGTATAAACTTATAAATGTATGTAGGCAAACAATGACAGTAAAAAAAGACAATTTTTTTAGGTTATTTTATTGAAAAATTCAATAAAAGGAATTTTCAAAAAGAATGATGGTGCACCAGAAAGCTTTATTAGCAATGCTGCAATGAATTAGGATAAATTTTACCTGGACCTAAACACACACCACTACTACTCTACTATCCTGGCTGACATTTTATCCCATCTTCTGTTTTCTTTATTTAAAAAATCCAAAATAAAATTATTTCCTTTAATCTTAAAAAATATAGTTCAAAATAGTTTCTACTCTCAAATCATTTGGGTACAAAGATTTGTTGCACAGTACACATATACATAAAATAAACATATTGATTTATTTATTAGGACCTACTCCCACCTGGACAGAGCTGGCAGCAGTGTGAGGATTATGTTTTTTGACTTCTCCAGTGCTTTCAACACTATCCAGCCCTAATTGCTAGGAGGGAAGTTGGAAGAGTTGCAAGTGGGTGCCTCCATGATCTCATGGATCACTGATTATCTGACAGGCAGACCACAGTTTATGACACTACAGAAATGTGTGTCTTAACAGGTGCTGAGTAATACAGGGGCTCCTCTGGGACGGTTCTTTCTCCGTTCCTCTTCGCCCTCTATGCTTCGGACTTTAAGCAGAACTCGAAATCATGCCACCTGCAGGAGTTCTCAGAAGACTCTGTGATTGTGGGATGTATTGATGGTGGGCAGGAGGCAGAGTACAGAGGACTGGGTAACAGTTTTGTGGAGTGATGTGGGGAGAACCACCTGCAAATTAAAGTGGCAAAGACCAAGGAGTTGGTGGTGGACTTCAGGAGGAAGAGGGTCCAACCTGCTCCTGTCTGTATTCATGGGAGTGAGGTAGAGATAGTACATTCGTACAAGTACCTGGATGTTCACATAGACAATAGACTGGAATGGAACACTGAAGCCATTTACATGAAGGGCCAGAGCCGACTTTACTTTTTGAGGAAGCTCAGGTCCTTCAATGTGTGTAGTAAGATGCTTCACATGTTCTATCAGTCTGTTGTAGCGAGTGCCATTTTCTACATGGTGGTGTGCTGGTGGCTCTGAGATTAGAGCAGGGGATGCCAACAGTTTGAATAAACTCATCAGAAAAGTAACGTCTGTCATTGGGTCTGATCTAGACCCTCTGAAGGTAGTGCTTGAGAGGAGAATGGTGTCCAAAACAATGACCATCATGGACAATGTCTCCCACCCTCTCTACGACATGCTTGTTGGAATGAAGAGCACGTTCAGCAATAGGCTGATCCAACCACAGTGTAACAGGGAGCACTACAGAAGGTCATTCTTGCCTACTGCCATAAGACATTACAAGTCATCCACTGTGTATCTGGGCATGGGCAACATTGACCTTTTTTGGGACTAAACCTGATTCCTCTGTTTACAATTGGTGTGCAATATATAGAAGTGTATTTGCAATCTATTTACACTTGTGTAATATGTTTGTGCACTGTCCAATATATGTACTGTGCCATACATCTTCTTTGTGCACTGTATACACTGTATTATGTTGTACTGTGCTGTGTTGATTATTGTGCCTGGCTGCTGTTGCACTGCAATTTCTCTCACGGGATTAATAAAGATAGCTATCTTTCAATTATATTTCTACAGTGTTTTACATCACAAAGGATCAAAGGGGGACATGCAGCAGTTACTGTTATGTACTGTTCACCAGCAGCCTCATTACACTCCATATCATACCAAACTTGTTTTGCACACAGGTACAAAAAAGCATAAACTTATACATTCTAAGCTAGAAAGGGCTATTTATGAAAAATGTAGATGTAGTAATTAGAAGCTTGGAATTAAACTCAAGGGTTGCTCTGGAATCAGCTCAAAGATCAACCAGAAACATTCTGGAACTTATGGGAATGTCCTTAACTATTGTACTCTTGAACAGAAAAGAATATCAGGGCGCCTGATAAGTGTTTAATATCCTCAAAGGCATTGACAAAGCCACCCTGGTCAAAAACAGGTAGAAACACAAACCAGAGATCCCAACTAGATATGCGGGAATGTGAAAGTGCATTTAAAAGCAAGAACAGGGGCACTTCTCTACTCCAAGAGTTACAGGAGTATGGAACAAGGGACTTTGGATGTATGTTGTTGTATCTGATAATATGGCTTCTTATATGAAATGCCTAGATGAAATTAGCTTCTGCGACAAGACATCTGCATAAGAATTTAACTAGTGCCTTGTTCTACATGAATTTAGAGTTGGAAAAGGAGATTTGCATGGGAATCCCAAATAAACACAGGTGCTCTGATTCAGGTAGAACAGCATAAAAGTGTAACTCTTAGAAAGGAGAAGCAGTCTACTTATGTCTGCAAATCTTTTCATTTTCGGTATCCTTTCTTTTTCTGTTTTTATTAATGGCGGAAGCCCTAATGTCTGACAGACTGTCATTTTGTCCTAAGAGATCTTCAAGATCCATCATCAAGACATAAGCTATCTGGTTACAGTGAGCAGCACTACTGTTTTATACTGCTAACTGACCAAAAAAAGTAAGATAAGCCAAATGTTCTTCTCTCATTTGTAACCTTTCTTCTGTCTTTTATAGGTAGTAAAGTGAGAATTTGGTAGGATGATTTTTGAAAAAGAAAACTATCCACTAGTGGTTAACACCAACATACAAATAATGGCATGGGATAGATAGATACTTTATTGATCCCGTGAGGGAAATTGCAGTGCAACGGCAGCTTAACACAGACAACACAGCCACAGTGTAACGAATGATACAATAATAATAATACAATACATACAATACAATCAGTACAGTGAGAAGTGCACTAAGAAGAGTTACTCACAGTCCAGAACACACAAAGAACAAACAAGAACAGAACAGTACACAAAAAAGTCGTATTTGTAACGAACAGTTCTTTCCGGACCATATGTGGACGACACAATCCGAAGAAGTGGGGAAACACTAGGAAAAAGTCATGCAGGAATACGGGGATGACAACAGGGAGGTGTGTCCAAAGTGTGCTGGTGCACGGGGGACGTGTAGCCGAGGCAAACAATCCAAAAGTAATCCATAGTGGGAATCCAAAAACGCAAGAATAAGTCCAAAACCAGGTGATCCATCCAAACAAGGAATTAAAACCATGAACAGGGTCTGAACCGGCGAACAGGGAACGGGAACAGAGATAAAACCTTAACGGGACCAGGCGCTTCCAGGTCCCGGACTCGCACGGTGCAGAAACCAGATGCAGAGCCAGGATGAACGTCAGTGCCTGGCTTTTAAGGTGGGCTGGGAAAAGGGGTCAGGTGTACAGAATTAAGTCTGAAGGTAAAGGGCCGGAGCACCCTTAAGGAGGAGGGACTATAATCGTGACAGTATTGCACAATATGACTATAAATATAAATGTATTGCACAGGTCTCTGGCATATATTGCACAAAAACAGTTGTAAACGGGAAAAGAAAAAGAACAGATGTATCAGTTTACTGTTCAGTCCAGAAACAGGTCACTGTCAATGTTGTCTCTGCCCAGACGCAAGGTGGATACGTTGTACAGTCTTATGGCAGAAGGCAAGAATGACCTCCTGTAGCACTCCCTGTCGCACCGTGGATGAATCAGTCTATTGCTGAACGTGCTCTTTATTTCTACAAGCATGTCATAGACGGGATGGGAGACGTTGTCCATGATGGCCTCTAGTTTAGACACCATTCTCCTCTCAGCCACTACCTCCAGGGGGTCCAGGCCAGACCCAATGACAGAGCTTGCTCTCCTGATGAGCTTGTTCAGCCTGTTAGAATCCACTGCTCTAATATTTAATTACCAAGTACTGCAGGACTTGGTTTGATGTTTTATCCAAAGGATGACACCTCCTACAGAACAGTGCCTCCTATCAACATACTGGGGCATTAGTTTGGAAATTTTGGTCGACAGGGAATAATTCCATTTACTAATCCATCAACATCCTTTACCTAATTTTCCTTAATTATTGCCCATCCCAATACTGACTAGACCTAGCATTTCTTACCTTCTGTAATTGGACTAAGGTACTCTGACATGATACTAGAATGAGTTAATGTACAGGCTTTTCCATTGGTTCTCTGACCAGAACTGTAAAGATAGTTTGTCAGCCTTTCTGAAGGTTTTGTTGTCTAGCACTGTACTGGAAAATAGATTATCTGATGTGCAGGCAGTTGGCTGTGTGTTGCTGTTCTAGCCAGTAAAAATGGTAATACCTTACCCAGGTATTGTCACTGCAAGCCAAGAGCATTCTTTTAATTACATTTTCAAATTGGCTTCTGTTTATTAAAAAGCAGCTGGAGACATGCTACAACCACATTTCCATGGCCTTGACCACCTCAGTACATTGTGGTGCATTAGCTAGTCAATGTATAAATAGAAATAACAATGAAATTGAGTATTAAATATGGTTAAATGTTTCTCATCAAATAACCTCCTTTCTGGCAGATTTCCACTTCACACATTTTGAGCAGCTCTGCATTTAATTCTGGAGATAATGAGGTGGAAGTGAATTTCTGGCCAACTGCAGGTGATTCCTGCAGGATGCTTATTAAACCTCACACTGATGCAGATCACACCCAGAAGGGCAAATGAGTCAAACTGGAGGGAGATATCATCCAAATAATTGAATATTATGATTGTAACGTGAGATGATGGACTGCTTCAATACACAATTTGTAACAATTCTGTAAAAATGCAATAGTGATTCACTTTAAAAGGTCATGACTTAATTGATTTTTACTAAGGTTCAAAGTGAATTTGGAACTTTACTGTCCAAATGAATTATGTGTTTGGACACTTAGCGTCCTACCTCACAGATCTAAAACAACTTCTAAATTCCTCAGACCATGAAGATATAACCCTGTCAATAACATTTGAAAATCCTGGAGTGGTGAGGCTTTCTCTCCTTTTACAATTACTCTCCACTTCGACTAAAAGTGTGATAAAGTTTTAACATCAAACCATACTGTTTTATCACAAAAGGGATTTGTGAGATTTTTTTTCAAACAAACGTAACAGAAATGAAATATTTGGATTACTTTTTTTATTGCTTTGGGCCTAAAATCAGAAAATGCTACTTTCTATAAAGTTGTGTATTTCTTTTTTATGTATAATATGCATATTGTTTTAAGCATTTTGCATTCTCCAAAATATCTGGCAACAGTCCATAAATTAATTTAATTGTAAAAAAATGTCATTAAGAGGATTATCGCTTAACCCACCAACAGATTCTTAGAGATCCAGAAATTGCATTCTGCATCTTTAACTGATCTTGCAATGCTTCTGAGGAACTCTGAAACAGAGTACTACTTAGTACACCACTACATCTAACAGCAGGAAGTATATGTACAAAAATTAATGATGACCTACAGTACAACTCTTCAAGCACATAAAAAATGTTGTCTTGTTAACCAGTTGCTGGTGCAAATTATAGATAATGTGGAGTTTGCCCTGTGTCCCTGGTCATTTGTGTGTTGAAAGTGTACATAGCCAAAGTCTCTGCTTGTGACAGATGGGTTGGGACCTGTGTGCAGCTCAGAGATGAGCTTACTTGAATTACAGGGGAAGAAGGTTATACTGTATGCTCTTTATGCTTGGTTGCAAGATTAAGAGCTGCTTCCCATGGAGATAAAACCTGGAAACAATTTTCAGATTGATGAGAAGGCTGAAGAGTAAGTAATCAGAGGTCTTGACTGCAGGAAGGATTTGTATAATTTCTGTCTTGATTAATTCCACGTAGGCTATAACAGGCAAGAGTCTATGAATTAACTTCAGGCATGACGATACCCATAGCTACCGGTGCAGTTTTTTCTTTTTCCTTTGTTTCCTCCTGTCATATTAAACAATTATTTAAGTTTCACACCAGTATTTGAAGACGCCATTGCACCATTTGCTAAAATGCTATTAATTTTTATCTATTGTAAGTAGCATTCATGCAGCAAGGGATTTTACTGAAGCAGTTGAAGTATCTTTCACAAGGATAGAAAACTCTTACCAAATATTTAAACTGACAACTTAACCAAACTACTAGCTAGGTAAAATATTCATAAAGCAAATTTTTATTCATATTATTAATTTAGCTCTCAAATCATTGCAAGCAGTTAAAATACATATTGCAATTTATTTATTAATCCTATTTTTGCTTTGAACACAGTGCATAACCAAGCACATTGTACATTATATACTGGTTTGAAGAAGCACAAATGCTGAACTCAGGCACTCACCTTACTCATTTTGTGAGTTTTTTGTTACATGATCGCAACCTAGAGGTTTTTAAATATGAGTAAAAAACATGAAGGTCATGGAGCCTAGTTCTAAAGAGAAACGGAAACGCAAATACAGAAAGCATGACGACAGCTTCTTGACTTTCCGATTCCGGCTGAGAGGGAATGCTGGTGTGTTTGGCTGGCGCTCCTCTCACCAGTTATTCATTTTTTCATTTTTTATCTACTTTTTTCTTTTTCTTCTCTGCAACACTGGTTTCTATTTATTTATTTTTATCTGCTTCACATTATCCGCTCCACTTTGCAATTTACAAAAGTGACTTCCACTTGTACTGTGAAATTGCTCCTTCCCGTCTTGTTGCACCGTCTTGGATTCATCGATCATGTCTCTGAGGTACACCGCACTGCAACTGCTTCAGCTAAAACAAAACTACTTCCTGGTAAAAGACATTTGATTATTGCTGTATTACTGGGATTTTACAACTGAGTCGCTAAATCCATCGCAGCACAGGACGCCGTTGCTTTCATTTGTCCGCCGGAGGAGTCTCTATCCTTGCCTTTCGGCGCATGACTGTAAGTCCATCCCATACTGGCACCGACCACAAAAATCTTCTCTTACTACCGCGTCTGGAGCGCACTCCGCTTCCAAGGCTTTTTTTTTATGTGACATTATCAGAGAAAAAAAAACTGGACCTTCTGTGCTTAACTGAAACCTGGCACAGACAAAACAATGGGCTGCTGTTTAACCAACTAGTCCCTCCTGGGTATGGTTTGTTTGACCTTCCGTGTTATTTACAACTTTTTTTTTACAATTTAAGTCCTATTACAATATCTCTTCCCTCTTCTTTTGAGTGCCTTGTTTTAAATGTCTCTATCCCCCCAATCTACTATCATTTCCACAGTTTATAGAAAGCCCAAACCCAGCAAAGCCTTCTTGAGTTTGCTGATTTACTCTCATTTTTATGCCTTAAGTTTTAAAGGATCCTTGTTTTAGGGGACTTTCATACAGATTGACTCAAGGCCTTCCAGTCTGGCTAAAGACATCCATTCTCTATTGGGATTTTTTGATCTTACTCAGTTTGTTTGTACCCCTACACATAACAAAGGACACACCCTATATTTAATAATTGCAAATGACTCTTTTGACTCTGACCACTTAGCTATTCTTTTCAATCTAGAATTACCTGTTTCTAACACTTCCCCCTCACGCTCTGTAAATTTCTGCAACTGGGGATCAATTGATCACTCAAGGTTAGCTAATTCTGTTTTGTCCTCCTTATCTTGTTTCTCTTCTTCTGACCCTCTACAGTTACTTGACTGTGCTCTTTTATCTACCCCTGACATCTTTGCTCTTTTAAAAACTCGAACCATCTCCTTCTCTTGCCCTGCCCCCTGGTACAACAACCATCTGCGATCTATGAAGGCAGCCTCCCGCAAACTTGAGATCCACCTACTTCTCGCAACCACAGACATCTTTTCTCCACCATCAACAGCTTGCTAAAGCCAAATTGCCCCACCACATTACCTGCCTCATCGCAACTTTGCAACACATTCTTAGATTTCTTTGTCTCCAAGATCGACAACATCCGGCATCACATTCTCTACGCATATAATTTCTATACCTCCTCCCTCCTTATCCAACTTTTCTGGTTCCCTTTTTTCCATCCTCTTTCTTCTTGACTCAGCATCCCTAAATAAACCAGTTACACACATGAAACCCACCACATCTATTTTAGATCCCCACCACTTCACAGGCATTTTCAAAGTAGAATAGGGCAAGTCTTCCAATGAAAGACACTCCACCTTCCCCCACGGACACATGTTTTTTTTAGGAAAACACATTCACAACGCGAAGATCTGTCAGTCTTCTGTGAAAAAAAAAATCGGTTTGAGCACCATGGGTGCTATTTTTAAGACGCTGCTGAGTAAAGTATAGGAATTTTCTTGCTGTCAGCAGTATTGTGTATATAGTTGACCCTTACCTGAATGAAAACAGGTACTTCATCACTTCATAAAGCCAATCCTGTAACCCTATCTGTAGATGGTTCTGTACTTGAGCTTTAATCTAAATTGAAAAACCTTGGGGTGATATTCAATTCTGGTTTAACATTCGACCCACATGTGCAGCATATTGTCAAAACATTTTTTTACACCACAGAAATATTGCTGGACTATGCCCTATGTTATCACTAACTGTGGCTGAAAAGCTGATCAACACATTTGTGTTCTCTCGAATTGACTACTGTAATGCTCTACTGGCTGGGGTATCTAAATCTACTTTGAACAAACTGCAGTATGTCCAAAATTCGGCAGCCAGAATCCTGACCAGTTCTAGTGCAGGTGATTACATTACTCCTATCCTGGAATCCTTGCACTGGCTTCCTATCAAATTCTTTGTGGACTTTAAAATCCTCATGCTCACCTAGAAGGCTCTGCATGGCTTGGCACCTCAGTACCTGTCTGAACTATTATCGCCCTACTCCCCACCTCGCAACCTTCGCTCTTCTAATTCTGCTCTCCTTACTGTCCCCCAAGCCTGTCTACATTGTATGGGTGACAGGGCCTTCTCCTGTTATGCCCCCAAGCTATGGAACTCTGTGCCCAATGATTTCAAAGTGACCTTCTCTAAAATCTTTCAAATCCAGACTCAAACCTTTTTTTTAGACGAGCCTTTAATTAACTGGTTCCATTCTTTACCCCTCTGCATCTTCTTTTCTTAGTACCACCATCCACAATCTCCTCTGTATATTGTAATTGTGTTTTATCTTGTGTATTCTTTTTATTTATTGTTGTCATTCTGTAGAGTGCTTTGAGAAGCCACCTTTAAAGGCGCTATATAAAATAAAGTTTCTTATTAATATAATTTCAGTTTCACATGCACAATTGTGGACACTGAAGAATGTCCTCAGTGTGTTGTCTGCGTTCAAGTGTTGACTACTGAGAGCACGCTCCCCAATAAATTGAAACGGCATTTGGAAACTGTTCACAGTAGTTTGATAAGTAAGTCTCGTGAGTATTTTTTACGCAAGTTTAATGAATGAACAGAAAGCTGCTTTTTCTAACCAAACTACAGTCCCCAGCAAAGTTCGTTTTTCATCATACAAAGTAAAGTACCGAGTAACATAATGCAAAAAACCTCATACTATTGGAGTACCAAGGAATAAGCAACAGAGCTCTGTGAATTCTGCTTCCCTTTGCAATATCCTGCCTTTGTAAAGCTGGGTTTTCAGCACTTGCATTTATCAAATCCAAGTTCAAATCAAGAGCCAATGTTGAGAAGGAGATGCATGTTGCCATTCCAAAAATTGTACCCAGTATTTCTGGTGAATTATGTTAACATAATTTATTAAACAAGCCCACCTACCCATTTAGAGGCACAAACAAAGACATTGTATTTCTCCCCCTTTTTAAAAAAGCATTGATGTTAGATTTTTACATTTTTATTTAGTCATTTTATTTGCATTTTAAAGAGATGCTGACTATTTTTTCATTTTTTCAATTGTTTGCACATTCAAAAAATTTCAATTAAATGTGTTGTCAAGTATTTTTACTATTTTGATCAAGCCTATTGGTTTTGAAAATGATTAAAAATAATAAAAATTGGATCAACTTTGTTTTTATTTTGACCCATATTTCCTTCTCAAACTTATAATCTTTTGTAAAATATTGCATTGCCATAGAACTTATTTTTGACACAGGGGAGGCATGTGAAAACTTTGACAGGTCCAGGGAGGCATGAACCCAAAAAGGTTGGGAACCCCTGCTTTACCAATTTGATTTACCAGTTAGAGTGGGTCCATCATACTGTGAGGGAACCTGTGGAAAAACGAGTGGATTGAAGAAGCAGAAAGTTGACAGTGAATGCAGAGTGTTCAACAAAGAATGGACTGCAAAATTATTTTTCACAGAGGATGGAACAAAGGCTATATGTTCAATTTGTAAGGAAAGTGTCGCAATGTTCAAAGAATAGAATCTCAGTTGGCATTTTTCTACAAAACATGCTAACTATGCTAGCAATCTGTCATGCGAGGATGGGCTAATAGAGCTTCCAAACTAGCCGCTAGGTTACAGGCTCAGCAAAATGTATTTTAACAGCAGCCTGAAGTACCCCGCTATACAGTTTCAAGATTTTATGTGGCCCTTGGTACAAAAACGTTTGCCCACCCCTGCTCTAAAGGGTTGTATAGAAAGTTAAGTTTAATAGCATTAACAGCAAACTATAAAAGGTAAATTAAAGTTTTACAACAGTAAACAGTAACTGTTTCAATCACAAGAATTACATTATTTGTATAATCAGCATGGAAATCAACTCACCTGACCTTTCACATCCCTTTCACAGACTCATACACCAGGGAGACTCCTGAGGCTGATCTACTGTACCATGATGAAGCATTCTTAGCTGACAGGACTTGTCAGACAAAAAAATGTCTTTGTTGTTCATCAACTTGATCTTTCACTGAAAATATGAGAGAAATCTAACCTTTCAGTAGGGTAAAATTATTCACAGATAAAAAATCCTTGTAAAAAAAATAAAACATTTTTCTCAAAAACACAGGTGTCACAATTATTGGAACCAATAGAAATTCCTATGAACAAAATCTAATTGACATATGTTACCACTCATATTTCACCTTTCACCAACTCTTAAGTGGTCATCCATAACTTCCTGTTTCACTGGGGTATAAACATGAGGTAACATGCAGGCCAAACACCCTTAGTTATCCATCAACATGAGGAAGACAAGAGAATACAAAAAATGAAATGAGACAAAAGGTTGTTGATCTTCATAAATCAGGCAATGTCTATAAAAAATAGCTTCACACCTGAAAATACCCATGTACCCAACATGTTTTAAACAACTGGAGCAGTGATGAACCTGCATGTAAGAGGATGCAAGTGTATTTTGCCCCTATGCACAGTGAGGAAGATTGTTTGAGAACCAACACTTTCTCCAAAGATCACAGTTGGACAATTGTAGGAGTTGGTTGCATCCTGGGGTCATTAAGTCTCCAAAACTACAATTAGATGCCAACAATTTGGAAGGCTTGCCAGAAGAAAGCCTCTGCTGTTATCAAACTAAAAATGTAAGTGCCTGGGGTTCGCTTAACATCACTGGAACTTTGATTGGAACTGGGTTCTATGGTCAGATGAGACAAAAATAGAGCTTTTTGGCAACAAACACCAGAGTTGGGTTTGGCATAAAAAGAGTCAAGGTCATGCAGAAAAGAACCTTATCCCCACTGTGAAGTATGGTGGTGGATCTGTGATGTTGTGGGGCTGTTATCTTCCAAAGGCCCTGGGAATCTTGTTAGGATACATGGCATCATGAACTCCATCAAATACGAGGAGATTTTAGATCGAAATCTAGTTGCCTTTGCCAGGATGATAAGACTGGGTCGTGGTTGGATCTTCCAGCAGGACATTGATCCAAAGCATACCTCCAAATCCACACTGAAATGGTTCACTGAACACAGAATCAAGATTTTGCAGTGGCCATCCCAGTCCCCTGACCTAAACCACATTGACAACCTGTGGGGTGAGCTGAAGAGGAGAGTCTACATGTGAGGACCAAGGACACTGAAGGATGACTATGGGTCCCAGCAGGTCAGGAAGAGGACCGGTTCGTTCCTGATGAAGCGCTAGTTCTGAATAGTGATTCAGCTGTCCACAGTTCCGACCTGTTCACGAGGCTTGCTGCTGATGCTAACCTCGAGTGGATCCTCTGGTTACTCTCTGGCAACCTCCGCTCTCGACTCTTAGAACAAAGGAAAGTTCTGGCACTTGGACACACTGGCCGTTCCGTGGTTGTCCGGGCTGAGTCTCAGGATGGTCAGGAGGCGCGCTGCGAGAATGTCCTGCCCTTGGGAGCCTTCTGCTCCTGGGCTGTCCTGCCCTGGAATTCTCCTTTGAATTCCCTTTCAGAAAAGTCCACAATAGTCTCTCAGGCCCTCTGTTTTGCCTGTTTTTACCTGGAGGAACTTCAGCTCGTTCATTGGCTGAAAGTTCCCTGGGCATCAGAGTCCCACGTGGGTTACTCGGCCCTACCAGTCCCTGATTGGTTGATCAAGGTGAGATATGAGTCACTTACTCTTGACAATTAGGAATGCAGTCCAGATATCCATCTGGCACTCCCTAGACAGGCGCCAATGGATGACCATTGATCATGATAGCCAGGCTTAGCTAAGTACATCCCCATTTGGGAGCTGTCCCTTATCAAAAGAAAACATCTTTAAATCAGCCTGCATGAATAGCTTCTCTGTGGCTGCACCACAGAGATGAAGGGAGAGATGAGGCCTCATTTGGGAAAGCACAGCAACGCTTAATTCTGTCTTATTAACAAGCATTGCCGCTACATATCACAACCACAGAGACTTGTATCACAGTCTCCATGTCACGATCATAAACCCCTCCTAAGGACGCTCCAGCCCTTCCTTGTCAGATTTAGATCTCCTGCACCTGCCTCTGGTTTCTGCCCCCATCCTATAAAAGCCAGACGTTCCTGCCAATCTGGGCTCAGCTTTGGAAGATGGACACCCGGAAACCCGCCTACCCGCAAGTCCAGGAGTGACTCGACTGCATAGGCTTCACAACGGCGTCCTGACCATCTGGGTACCTGAGTGCCTGGCCCCGTAACCCCCTTTTATTCCCCTAACCCTTCGCCGGATCCCGCTCCGACTTTTAACTTCGTTCGTCTGTGTCAGGATGGATCACCCAGCTTTGGTAATTGGCTTACTCAGGTTATTCTCACAGACTCCCTTTAGACTTGTTTGACCTGGACACGCCCCCCCAAACACCAGCACACCTTGGACACGCCCCCTGTACTTCTTCCAGCCCTGATGCTAGTCTTTTTTTCCTGTGTTTTCTCACTCCCTTCCTGATTGTGCTGTCTGCATAGGGTCCTGAAAGATGCTCTGTGACACTCCACTGTTTATTTTGTTTTTAGTTCCATCAGCTTGTCAGAATAGAACATTCCTTTAAAGCCTAAAATGTATCTGGATTCTCTGGTTGCTCCGGACTGATGCAAGAGCAGTCATATTTTATAATGAGATGATAATAGAATACTATAATTATTAAATAACTTTTCTAGTGTATTAGACACTTTAATATATTATAAATTATATGGTTTTAATTATTTTCCCTGATACTTTGTTTGTCTTCTTATTGATTCACATTGTCTAGAACTCCAAAACAGAATTTTTAGTCTTTCATATGGGCAAAATGTGATCACAATTCTAAAATTTAAAATCCAGACAATAGATTATTTTAGCAATATCTTTAAAAATATAGATTAAAATGAATTAAGTTTTTTTAATGATTCAAATAATTTAATCATTCTCCAAATGAGATGTCACAATACTGTATAACAATAAAACAATTATCATTTTTTATTAATTGTGTATAAACAGAGAGAAAAATAATTTTATTTGAGATTTTAATGAGAAAAAATATCCATATAGTGACTTTAAAAAAAAAATATTTTAAAGAAAATTAACATGTCAAAACAAAAAAGAGGCCAAATTAGTCTTGAGTAGTGATTTCATTGACTTGATATCTGTTGGGTACTGTAAGTTGCATTGTAACAAGTCTTTTGAATTCCATATTTATTTAAAATGGATACAATGAGAAACTCCTCAGATTACTTTTTCAGTTTTAAAACATTGACACCGCTACAATGACATGCTAGTTAACTTTTTTTAAGAAAATGTATTTACTAATGTTCATTTTTTAAGTCTAAAACGTTAACTCTTATGTAAACTCTTATTCATATAAATACACATTGAGAATGAATTTTATTCCCAATGACCATTGCCAAATAAGAATTAAAAGGGGTGTGTTTTGTTTAAGACGTTTAAGACTGAGCTTTCATGTGTGTAGAGGTTTGATGGGTTTACTGAGACAATTATTAATTGTAGCAGTAATCACGAGGTTGTTCGTTGTGGCTTTTAGAAAATCAATCGTCAGAACAACTAATAACACCCACACACGGGTTCAATACACGAGATACATTTATTAATATAAATTGTGCACCAAACATATACTAGTCTGCCTGGATACAAGCGGCAGACCTTACTGTGAGGGTTATCAATATACAAGGTATATAATCTCGAAGAGATTCAAACACAAAACGATACACAACAGAGAATATATGTCAAAATATATCGTTCGGTTACCAAATCGCTAATCAGTGTTATTACCCACTGTTACTCTAAACTCGGAAGTAAATACATTACTCATGAATTAAATTGATAACAACTTGTGCTGAGGTACAATTGAATTCTCGAGATGCAATGTAGAACATGGAGTTTACTTATCCACTGTGTATGGATTTGGAATTCCCCGGCACGAACACCAAACCAGCTGACAGGCTCTGTTGCAGCTTTTGTTCCAGCGGTTGTCCAATGGGCGTTGTCCCGGCGTCCTCTGGCTACCGGCCAACCAGTCGAGGTGCAGTCGCGGGTCCTCGCAAGTCACTCTTTTGCCCAGGAAGAAGCCGGTGCGTTCCCGGTCCAGCGCTGCTTCTGAATAAGCTATTCAGGTTGTCGACGAGTGTCTAACTGTAGGGTTCACGTTGGTAGAATTCTGAGTACGTACGGGATCCTCGGCCTTGCGCTTAGAACAAAGTCCAAGTCCCTTTGCAGACAACAGCAGTTGTCACGTGATTGTTTCTGAGGATGCGCGAAAATGGCCAAGGAGAGCCCCGATCTGAGCTTGCGCTCCCTTTTTGACCAAGAAACAGATGTGTGCTGATTGGTTGAGAGTTTGGTGGGCATTGGAGACCCACGTGGTGTAACCACGCCCTGCCAATCCCTGATTGGTTGATCAAGGTGAGATATGAGTCACTTACTCTTGACAATTAGGAATGCAGTCCAGATGTCCATTCGGCACTCCCTAGACAGATAGGCGCCAATGGATGACCATTGATCATGATAGCCAGGCTTAGCTAAGTGCATCCCCATTTGGGAGCTGTCCCTTATCAAAAGAAAACATCTTAAATCAGCCTGCATGAATACTTTCTCTGTGGCTGCACCACAGAGATGGAGAGTGAGATGGGGCCTCATTTAGGAAAGCACAGCAACGCTTAATTTTGTCTTATTAACAAGCATTGCTGCTACATATCCCCCCTTTTTGAAGGTCACGAGGTCCTGAGGCGTTGTTGCCTTCAAAACAAAAACAGAGTTAAGTGATGTCTGTTGTACCATGGTGGATTTTACCACCCAATATTCACATTACCTCACGAGAATTCGTACAGGAAATAGTGTTGGAAAGAACATTGCGTATACCTGCTCTCGGTTATAAGGTACATAGAAATGAGGTATCGGGCATCATCATTAGCCCTAGACCTTAAACTTCTGGCAGTTCACTATCAGTATCGGATAGCTCTGCAGCAGGCAGACGTTTGGGAGTGGTTACATGATTTCGGTGAAGCACCATTGCTCCCTTTGTCTCATTCAAACTACCCCGCAAGGCTTTGATACAAGAGAACAGCATCCAACACATTACCCCAGCCATGATCCAGCTACCCAGCAGCAGTGTCAAGATGACCACGTTTACTGTTCCCAGCGCCCCAGAGGATCCACAACGACTGTGCTTGGGACCTACCAGCGTAGTTTGTAAGTTTTTGTCGTTGAGAACAAATTCGACTAACTGTACCCCCTCAAGGCTTACTGTCTCTTGGATTCTGTCATCCAAGTCAACGCTGTGTCCTCTAAAAGTGATCAAAAGAAAACATCTTAAATCAGCCTGCATGAATACTTTCTCTGTGGCTGCACCACAGAGATGGAGAGCGAGATGGGGCCTCATTTAGGAAAGCACAGCAACGCTTAATTCTGTCTTATTAACAAACATTGCCGCTACATGTGGATGCATGTAAACTAGGGGGGTTCAACCTTGCAAAAAAGTTAATGGACCCTGCTATTCACTGTAAAAACATAAACATGATTTTTGTTATCATACCCTATGTTTTATTTATTACAGAGTACTATGAGTCAGATATTGTGTTTTATTTAATTGTTTTATTGTTTCACAAATGATTAAATCAGGGGAAATGTGTCTCTGTGTCCTGAGAAACTTGTTGATCTGATCAAGCTGACTGAACAAACGTGCAATAATTATATTAGAAACAGTTAGGAACAGTTGATCCATCTTCATTATATTAACAGACTGTTTCTTGTTCTTCCAATTACTGTAGAACACAAGGGGAAGGATTTGGGAATTTAAGTCAATGAATGTGTATGGTGACAAAAAGATATAATGTATTTGTTCTGTTTTTAATAGTTTATATAATGTCAGATATAAACCTCTGAAGTTGTGTAAGCAAGTTAGGTCCCCAGAACCTCTGTATTATCTAATGTCTTATTTCAAATTAGAGCTTCTGTGTGTGGACCAGACATTTCTTTATTGGTGCTCCTTGGGCTTAGTGCAGTAATTGTAGTGTTTTAAATGTAATGTAACACATTTCAGACTAAGGATTTGAAAATGGGAAGACTGGGGACCGAGGAAAGCAGTCACCCAAATTCCCCTACAGTGTAGTCAGCACCACAAATCTGAGCAGAGATGTGAGAAAAATGGTGGATGTTTAGCGCAGGCAGGCAGCTCAAGTGCAGAGTTAACAATCTTGGTTTGAGTGCTTGAAACCTTTTGTGCCAACACTCTCATTTTCTAAGGAATATTTTACATCAATAAAGAAAAAAAAAGTAAGAACCAAAATATTAGCGCAGACTCCCACTCACCACAATACAATAATTAATATACTGCCAGATTCAGCTGCGACCGCCTTATGAGACAATGAGCATTCCACTAAAAGGTGATAGCCCTTAATTCAAAGTGCAAATACATTGCCGGACAAATAAAAAAGATAATTCCCTATGCACAAAACATGATTAATAAAAATGGAAATGTTCATATGCTCAGATTCCTAAATCATTTACAAGTCCAAGGTATTTTCCCTCTGAAATATCTTTCTCCTTGATGCAAACCAACCCAGGACTAGTTTCCTGGGCCCATTCATTGTCCATTTTTTACATAGATCCATTCTCCAATGTTTGGTGACTGCTTCCCCCAGTGCTAACAGGAAAAAGGGATATTTTCCAACCATATTCTGTCATTATTTGTTCTCCATCAATTAGAAACTACTGATACATAAAAACAAAGACAATAAGATTAGTATACCTTTGGTTACACAGCTTCCTAATCAGTCTCATTAACATAATCAGCATTCAGTCACTCTTAAGTAAGTACTGCTACTTAAATTAACTTGATATTAATATGTGTTAAGATAAATTTATTCTTGAGAGCAATAATAGTGAATATGGAATTATATGTATCCACAACAGCCAGCAGCTATATCACCCTGCAGTTCTCAACTGGCTACCCACTGAAGGTAAGCAGGGTTGAGCCTGGTTAGTACCTGGATAGGGGGACCTCCTTGGAAGCTATGGTTGCTGCTGAAAAACATTAAACCGAGGTCCTGACTCTCAGTGCTCATTAAAGATCCCTGGGCATTTCTCAAAAAGAGAAGGGAACTATCTCAGTGTCTGGGCCAAATTTCCCACCTCGGCCTTGTAGGTATACTCTCACAAGGCACCAGTAAATGTAGGGGTTGTGCATAACTGGGACAATTATTAATTGTACCAGTAAGTCACAAAAATGATTCTTCTGATGGCTATTAGAATCCAACCTTGCGGGATAACTCAGCACGCATACACACGGGTACTAATACACGAGAATACATTTATTAATACATAATATGTGTATATAAATATAACAGATCTTATCATGAGGGTTAGCAGAATACAACAGGTATATTTAGGTAGAGTTACAAATACCAAGAGGGACATATGTTCAGTATATCATTCATTTAGACCGTTTCGTAAACGAACTTGGATTACTACTTCTACACTAGATACTCGAAAGCAAGTACATCACTCTTAGGAATTAAATTGATATCAACTCTGGTCGAGGTAACAATTGAATTCTCAAGGATTAATGCAGAATGTTGAATACTCATCCAATCTCTGGGGATTCAGATCTCCTGCAGGCACAAAGAAGCAGTGGCAGGGTTGTTGCTGTGCAATCGTTGCTCTCTGGCTCGGTGCCAGGCAGTGCTCAGTGTGGCTTGCTACGTGGTGGGAGAGATTCCGGCTGCCTACGCTGCTCATGCTCTCTGAAAACCAGCTAGTTAGTGTTGGCTGAAACTAGCAAAGCTTGTGCACAGGAGTAAAGTGACTGCGGGTCCCAGCAGGTCAGGAAGAAGACCGGTTTATTCCTGATGAAGCGCTAGTCCTGAATACTGATTCAGCTGTCCACAGTTCCGACCTGTTCACGAGGCTTGCTGCTGATGCTAACCTCGGGTGGATCCTTTGGTTACACTCTGGCAACCTCCATTCTCGACTCCTAAAACAAAGGAAAGTCCTGCACTCGGACACACTGGCCATTATGTGGTGGTCTGGGCTGAGTCTGAGGATGTTCAGGAGGAGCCCTGAGGCTGAATGTCCAGCAGGCACGCTGCGAGAATGTCCTGCGCTTGGGAACTGTGCTGCCCTTCTACAGGAGCTTTGTGTTGCCTGTTTTGCCTCTAGGAAATGCAGGTCGCTCATTGGTTGAAAGTTTCATGGGCATCAGAGACCCACGTGGGGTTAACCTGCCCTACCAGTTCCTGATTGGCTGATGATGAGTAATCATGCACTCTGACCTTAGAGTTGTAAAACAACTTTGAATAACACTTTCCCTTGGAATCTCAAACTTTAAGGCGCCAGAGATGAACATTTATTAAGGTTGCTGGAGAATCTCAGCATTTGGGGAGCTGTCCCTTATCAGGACACTCTATCAGCTAGAAAAACACCTTAATTGTGAACCGAATGGAATGGCCTGTCTGTATCAAGCACCACTGAAATGAAAGAGAGAGGGACTGGCAAGGGAGCAGAAAACTTAATTCCTGTATTGTAATCAGCCTTGCCGCTACAGCATTTACTATGGCTTCCAAATTGTGCCCATGTATGATTGGCTTGCACTTGCCTGCAATGGACTGGCGTCCCGTCCAGGTAGTACCCTGCTGTTACGTTCCACATCCCTCCTCTAGAGGGTGCTCCTACCCCTTTCTGTTATGATTAGTTTCTATTATTTCCTGGTGTGTCTCGTCTGGTTTTATGTTAAAAGCCTAGCGTCTCTGCAGTTCTGGGCTCAGTATTGGAAGATGGACACCACAAGGCTTGCCTATTCCCTGGGTTCACAGGTAGCCCAAAGGCAGGCCTTATTTCCCGGTGTCCTGACTGTCTGGGTCTGGGATTCAGAGCGTCTGGTCCTGTTATGCTTTTAGTTCCTGTTCATGTTACGGGTCCGACGGTTCCTGTTTTTAACTGTTTTTCTTGGATGAACCTCCTGGCCTTTGGATTTCGGACTGCGCCCCGACTTCCCTTTTTGGACTTCCTTGGACTTAGTTTCTTCCCCATTCCCACTATGCACCTGATCACTACAATCACTGCCCTCAGTCTGTCAACCTATCCTAACCCTGTTGTACTTCCTCAGTTGTCATTTCCAGATTCTACCATCTGCATAGGGTCTTTAATAACACACTCCACGGGAGTCAGAACCAGCTCTCGTGACAACTGCCTTGTGCTTGTTGCTTGCCGGGTAGGCTCTTATACTTTAGAAGTTCTTTCTCTTGCCAGCTTTCTTGCTGACTTTCTGTCTCTGCCTCAAATCTTTTTAATTCATTTTAAAGTTAAGGAATGAAAAAAATAAGAATTCTATAATTTTTGAAAGCTGAAAGTGGGATTTGAGTTTTTGCTCCTGGAAGCATGAAGACATGTTCAACCCTATACCCAGCCCATCTCCAACTTTGTGCAGCTTACCCTTGGTCTCTTGTAACACTGCAAGTTACAAGCCTGCTTGTCCTCAGAGGGGAGAAGGGGGAGGAGGGGGATTCAAGGGAGATTCAAGGGAGATGATGAGTGGAATAAATTAAGTGGGTAGCTTTGGAGAACCAGTCAACCATGGTGAAGATCACAAAATAGCCACAGAAGTGGTGAAGGCTGGTAATGAAGTCTGCAGAGATGTGCTATCATGGATTATCTGGGGCAGGCAGGGAGGGTGGAGTCATGCAGGAGTCCTTGGCCCAGTTGCAGGTGGAGAATGCTATGACGTAGGCTTCCACGTCTGCCCTTACGGATGGTCACCGGAAGGGGTTAATTAACTCCAGGGTTCTATAGCTTCCAGGTTGTCCTGCCAGTCTGGAAGAATATCCATATTATTAGACTCTCTTACCTGGCTTGCTGGGGCACACATAGATTTCCCAACTGAGTGTTTGGGGTGGAAGATCATTAGCCAGTTTTGCTGAAACTCTTCCATTTCTAGCAAAGTGGCCCTTGATCAGATGTTGTGGGATGATGGTCCTAGGATCAGGGGGGAGTTTTGACATGGCATCAGGGTTCTTGCATTCTTGACTCCTGGCCAATATGAGAGGGTGCAGTCATTTCGCAAAAAGAACAGGGCCTAGCATGCCTGTTGAGGATTGAAACGCTTGGTCTTCCAGACTTACTCCAGAGTTTTGTGGTGTGTGAAGACCAAGAAAGTGTGCAAGGCTCTCTCTAGATGTCTCCATTCTTTGAGGGCCATCTTAACAGCTAAAAGCTCCCATTCCCCCTACATCATAATTGCGCTCTCCCAGGGACAGCTTCAGGGGTAAGAAGACACAGGGCTGAAGCTCGGGTGGTTTCCCAGATTATTGGGAAAGAATGAAACCGACGTAATTCTTCAAGGGCTTTCTGCGCTTTGGGGGTCCATTTGCCCTGACTGAGCTCTTTTCTGGTGAGGCTTGTGATAAACACACGAATGAGCTGAAGTTCGTAATGAACCAGTAGTATAAATAAGTGAACCCCAGGAAGTGCTGGATTTTTGTTGGGGAAGTGGGAGTGGGCCAGGCTTTAAACTATTGCAACCTTGCTGGGGTCCATCCACCTACCCATGTAGGATAGTATGTGTCCCAAGAAGGCTACCTCAGGCTGATGGAACTCACACTTTTCCAGTTTTGCATAGAGGTGGTGTTCCCTGAGATGGAGGAGGACCCGACAGACATATCCAATGTGTTACTTGAGGTCACAGGAGAAAATTAAAATGTCATCTAGGAACACCACAATAAATTCATCCATGAAGTTCTAGAAGATGTCACTCTCAAAATTTTGAAAGATGGCCAGAGCATTACAGGGACCACAGGACATCACCTGGTATTCATAATATCCTGTAAATGATGTTGAATGCCATCTTCCACTCATCTCCTTCCAAAACATGGGTTAAACAGCCTGTAGTTTTGAACCAACTCAGAGTAGCTTACAAAGGTCCAGAGCCTTCATGACTGTATATAAAATTATAAATGCAGAGCACATCCATTACTTTTTAATGTCATAATTCATCTTGCACTGTTATAAATAGCATTGTTACTTAAATTATAATTAAGACATAATTTAAATTTCATTTTAATGCGTATGTAAACCTGAAAAAAAACACACATTTACAACAGGATATGCATTGAACTATTGTTGTATATATCCGGCTAACTGAGTAATCTCACTTTGTGAAGCAGCCCCAGAGTGTCACGTTTGGTAAAGTAAGCTATACACTATGTAGGTTCATCCAAGCTATTACTTCTAATTTTATTTTTTTTTACTTTTAATTTTTACTTTGTAATAGTAATGTAATAATTCACATATTGTTACAGCTTTAGGTGTCATGGATGTTGGAAGAAACAAACCGTGGAATGGCAGGAGAGCAGAAAAAAACCCATATGCATAGCGGCGGAACAGGGTATTAGCCCGGGCTCAGCAGTTCAGGAGTCGTATAGAAACCAATTTCCTCAGGCAGCGGACGTGGGGCGACCTGGTGCTAGGCGGGTCTCAGGACATCCAAACGTCAATACTGATCAAAGGTGAATGAGTGACCCGGAAATATATAGCCCCAGAGAGAGAGACACCGGAAGGACAGTAGAGCACAGGAAACTAGGGACAGGACAGAGTAGGAGCGCCCTCTGGCTGCAGAGGGTGTGACATTAGGTGAGTGAGAAGTGTCTCTTAGATTTAAATAAAGTTGTTGGCACTTGGAAGAGTAAACACTTGTAACTTCAAAGCAGACAGGATGATTGCTGAGGTTTCCAGAAACAATTGTAAACTTTACCTTAGTATGCCTACAGATGCAGCCATTCAAAATGCATGAAGTACACTGTGGTAAAATGCAGTAGGTGTGGCACAGCTTAACGTGTCATATCGCGTCATATCGCGTCATACCGCAGTTATGATAATAACTGAAGGACAATCTTTTTCCATTTAAAAATATAAGTTGTATACTCTTTAGACTTTTCATAATTTTAAGCTGTGTATTACAGCATGTTAATCATTAAACATTAAAAAGTCAGTATATTTTATAAAAGCAAGATTGCTCAGTTGGACAAAAGTATACAACCTGTCACCTTTATCAACTGTATTTAATTATACAGAAATATTTTATGCATCAAAGTCTTAACAGAATATATTACTTATAATATTAATAATGAGTGACCTTGGGCAGGCTATAAGCTGAAAGTATTACCATATTATTTGTAACCGTCTGCATTAGTTTAACTGTTGCAACATGAAAATACTTTATTTTTTCATTGACAAAAAGTAACAACACATGGTTGATCCGATCACGTATTCGTTTCCAATCATACAAAGTAAGTTTTGAGAATCTCCAATTCACCATGCCTTTCATGTGCTCATAAACAATATTAATTTAGGAACACAAACATATTATGTAAACTGTATATGGCTGGTATTGGTAGTTTAGGTAGTTTAAATAAAATATACACACCAGTATTCCACTTTCTTCCTAAACATTTTAAGTGTCTTACATGTGGTTATTTTGGAAATGTTTTTACGTGCTTCTTCTGACTATATTAAGTTTATATATGCTCGTTATCGCAGTAAACAAAAGCATACTTTATAGACTTTGATTAATAGGGAATATAATAGGGAATCGCGTAACTAAAGAAATTAAAAATGATACAATTATATTCATATACTGTAGTTCAAATTATCACAGTAGTACACCTTCTTTGGAAATGTCTGCCTCAGTTTCACTCCTCGGGTTAGGTGTAAAATAACTACAATAACAAGTATTTTGGAAACTATATTGACATTTTTAGAATTTGATTTATACAGAATATAATATGGAATTGTGCATCTAAAGAAATTAATAAAGTTATATTTATATTCATATACTATAGCTCAAATCCTGCTAAACTAAAAATTAGACAAGAAGAGTATTATTGGACAATGTTGTAAGGCTCTGGCAGAATTTCTCTGTAAACTGAAGAGTTATAGAGGAGACACATTGTGTATTGCCTCTTTTTAAACTTATAAGAAAGAACATTCCAATGTTAATGTGACACAGAAGATATTGTTAATAATGTAACGCTTTCGGGCTCACGTTATGGATTAATGATTGTCAAGGAGCAGGACAGAGAAGATCATATTAAGAGCACAGAAAAGAGAAAAAGGAGGGAGAAACAAGAAGGAGCGGGACACAAGGAGAAGGTAGAGTCCAGAGTAGGTGAGACTTGACGTTTGCGCCAGGCGAGAACCCCTCCAAATCAAAACCTGACTGGAGCTAAGTATTTGAACCTTGTTAGAGAGAGCATCCTTTTCTGTGCTTTTAGGGAACTTGGGTTTCCTGGATAAAAGATACCTCAGTTAGAAATGTCTTTCCTGCTTAGGGTGCATTTTTATGGATAGGGATATAGATTGCCACTTAATTTGTGGCATCTGGGGTGCAGAGAGAGAGATTAAGCTGGAGGTTGCTTTATATCTACTTAGAAGGCAGCTCACCTCTTGTGTGGCCTCTGTAGGCATATTAAGAGTTTAATGTTTAGTAGCAGTCTGCGGTTTTCTGGGTGACCAGAATGTTAGGCCTCTGAAGCACCTTGTTTGTAAATATTGCACATAAAGTAACTTGTGTGTTGTATGTTGTATGTTGTGTGTAGTGTAGTTTTGTGTCTTGTCATTGTAATAAATATTTGTTTGACCAAGTGTGCCTAGATTATTACTCCTCCCAACAAAGCTGTGCCAGAGACCAGTGAATTCATATGCCTCTAATTACACCATAGTTCTAGAAATTACTTAAAAGTTGGGGATTATGAATAATTATTTCCCTTATTGACTAAACCGCTCGGTCAAATCCTGATTTTCAACATTTTCGTAATCCCCCATTTGTAACGATATTATGGTGTATAAAATTAATAAAAATGACAATATAGTTATATATAGTTTACTATATAATATAATAATGTTATTATTAGAGAAAAGAGTTTTTAATTTCCCCAAGGGGAAATGTTATAACTTGTATATGGGCAGGGAATTGAACGCAGGCCACTTGTGTGGTAGTCAAGAATTCTACCATTAAACTGCAAGTGCATCACTCAGTTTGGTGAGGTAAATTAAAAAATATAAGTCCTTCATTTTTCATTATACTGCAAAGAAGCATTTTATATATATATAAAAACAACATATAATTAAAATTACTGATGTCATAATTGCTTCCAGAGAAATTAAAACCAAATGAAACAATATAAATAAAACACTGAACAAAAACTTGCACAAAAGAAAAAAACACTAAAAACAGCATATTATAAATCAAAAACATTTTCTCTTAATCATTGTTTAAAATGTTGTTTATGTAGTGAAAGGGTTGTTTCCATATTTAGGTTCAGGGTTGTTTCGTTATATACTGTTCACAAGAATTGCTGTTGGTGAGCTCACAGGAATGGAGGTCAATGGAGCTGCCACGCACCATAATGCCATCCAGGTAGACAAGGAAATGAATTCTAGGACCTTCTTTATCAGTTGCCCAAATAAATGTGGTGGGAGCATTACAGGGACCGAACACATGCACTTAACCTTTGGGTGTGCTTCAGGTGTCAGCTTAATCTGCTAGTAGCCTCTGTGGAGATCTAGTGATGAAAACCATGAGGAGGCCAGGTGGTTGAGGGATTTGTCCTGGCTTAAATGAATCTTTAAGTGTGAATCCACTTAAGTGTGACAGCGTTCAGCTTCTTGTAGTCCACGGAGAAGCACCATGCTCCATCTTTCTTGTGGACCATCACAATCGGAGACCTCCAAGGGCTGTCTGATAATTCAATGATCTCTGCTCCCTTCATCTCCACAAAGGCCCATTCAGCTGCCTCCTGTTTGGCTTCAGAGAGTTGGCGTAGGTGTTGTCTGGTGGTGCATGCATCAATAGTTTAGATGTGTTTGTGGAAGAGGCTGGTCCAACACAGGTTCTGAGGAGCTGGGGTAAAAGTGTGCTGAAATCACTGTAAAAGGTCCCAGAGGTGCTTGCCTTGCTCCTTCATCAACCTTGCACTTCTCTCCTATACATTTCAGATCATTGCCATCCTCATCTCCTAATCTGGGCTTCACCAAGAAGTGTTCCAGGTGCAAAGTTCAAGGCGGCACATCATCGTCCTGCACTGTTCCCGTTGCCCTCCCCTGACACTGTATTGCATGTCTTCCTATCCAGTATTCTGGCTAAGTGGTAGTCTTCAGTGGTGAGTGTGCTACACACTGCCTGATAGCTTGGTTCTGGTGGTGCTCTGTGCACTGCCTGTGTTGGGAAGAAACTAAAGGGCTTACCCTTTGAGTTGCTGTAGAAGTCTTTTCTGGACAGCTGTGGGTCTCAGCCTGTGGGGGCATGGTCTTGAGTGGTCCCTTAGAGGAGGAGGAGGAGCTGCAGCGGGTGCTGGAGGGGAGAGGATTAACATCGGGTTAGTGATTCCCAGGCGCTAAATAGTGCTAAGGGTGCACATCCCCTAGCAGATGAATGGACCCTCTCTGGAGATCTAGCTGTCTAGCTGAGCCAATCCCAGTATACATATCTTCTGGGTGGAGACAGAATGGTCCCTGGAGTAGCTGGTTCAATGCTTCCACTATTGCAGTTGTCCATCTAAGCAAGGGGGTCACTTCTACCATGGTTGTATTCAATTTCAGATTGATGGGATGCAGCTGTGTCTCACAAGGTAATAGCTCAGGGTGTATGACTGAAGGCCTGACAGGGCTCTCTCTCAACTCTAACCTGATGGTTGTAGTACAATTCGTAGACTGCTGTGGGTGTACAGAAGGTTGTACACAAGATTACCTGTGCAGGCCTTGACATGAGCTTCCAGCTGTGGGGGACGGAATGCACTCCACCTCTTGGGCTCTCCTCAGGGCAATTTCTAGCATTGCAGGGTCTACTAAATGGTCTTCATGGCTGAGTTGGTCAGGGGTGAGCCCATACATGAAGCAATGATTACCCAGCTCTTTCTGGGCCTCTGCAGAAAACAATGGATAGCTCATACATACTACATAGGAAATATATGCAGCAAAAGCCCCATGCCTTTCTCCCACCTGTGATACACAATGTTTGACTCAATGTTCACTCAGACAGTCTTTTTCCTGACTCATCATGCTGTAATGACTCACACTTCTATTGGAGTTACAATGGACTGACTTTTTACTTTCTCTTTTTGAGGGGTAATCTCACTCTTAAAGCTCTAAAAGTAATTCACCAATTGCAACTATACCACCTGGCTGGGTGGTGTGAGTGAATCCACAGTGAGTATTCGGCTGTGTTCCTCAGTTTTCTAGCCTGACCTTTTCAGTTTTCCAGGTGACCTGGATTTCTGCCCTCTAATTTTCGATGTCTTCCTTGCTGACTTCAGTTGAAGGAGGGAGGTTAGATCAAAACCCCTAACCTAGCACCAGTATGGCAAATCACCCTAAACCCGATTCAGTGGAGAGGATGCAACAGAGAATAAGTAGGAAGCATGGTTTGCAGTTTCACAAGGGTAAAGGGTTTATTGCCCTTTCAGTAAGAGAGGAAGGATCCGCAAATGATGCCACTCCTCAGACAGCATTTAGAATTGATACTGTATATTAAATACTCACTACATTCAAATCCAGCCATTCAGAATACACTACAAATAATGGGCAACAATGTGGCTTACGTACTGTATTGCAACATGTTTTTTTAAATAATCTGATGCAGAACTGCACTACTTTGTAAAACCTCCAGATGGCCCAGTTAATGCTTAACGTGGCATATAGACATTTTCTGGTTTTGAATCCTGGTCAATGCACATCACAATAGGGACAGACTTTTGCATATTATAGAATTTAATTTGTATACTGTTTTGACTTTTATTAATTTTATAATGCATATTATAATATGTTAAATATTTAACTAATATTAATAAGGAACGTAAAGATGTTTCACAAAGCAAAGGTTTGCAAAACTCAAAATAAAAAAATAAAATAAAATAAAAAAATAAAATGCCAAAAAAAAATAAAGATAAAAATAGTTTATTATTATAGCTTATTTCAGGTTTTACAACAGAGCTATTCAATTAACACCCAGATGTGACAGAACACATATTACTAGACTTACCACTCATTTAAATATGTATTTCCTTATTTTCAGTTCTCTTCACTCCTTGTGATACTGTATCTTTGAATTTTCTACATGCACTAGCTGTTAAACAGCTATTAATACAGATAGATATTAAACTTCATTATTAATAAATTACACCTTTATTAACAAACACTTATATTAGGTAACTTCAAGTGACGGATGCATAGGTTTGTCATTTGACAATTTTATTACCACTATATTTGGGGACGTTCCAGCTTAGTATGCTACTTAATTGCTCAAACCATATGAAATTTTAAATTAAATTTCAGTAAACACTAGAGAGACGTAACTGTTACTTTGGGTTTGTTACAATTGAGAACAGGTTTAGCATGGTGCTGTGGACTAATTTCAGCGGCAAAGTTTGTTGCAAATGCTCTTAAGGTAGTGCACTAATTTGGCATAGAGCTGCGTCCTAACCATGGGTTGCACGGTTAGTATGCTGCTGTCAGTTCATTGCAATTGAACTGATGTGCACAGCACGTGTTGTTTTTTGATTCCTGAGGGTGTAAGATTCAATGGAGACCAAAGGGCAAAGTGAGATTATTCAGCCAGATAACTTTTGTAAAAGTTAAAGTTTTCTGTGCATTTGTAAACATCAAAATAAATCTCCAAAACTATAGCTGCTGTTTTAGCCTTGGAACATGGCAAGAATGGAACATTAGCAAACAATAACATTTTCTTGAAACAGCTTTAAACTAGATTGTCATAATACTTCACAGTTGCATTATTGTTGTTTAAATGTAATCTAATCAGTTTCTCATTGAATACATTGAAAATAACTAGGCAATTCAAAGAATGTTTAAAGTTTCAACCTGCTTGTCGAGCCAAGCATTTAAAACAGCACTACGTACTAAGTTTACCTAAGTAGTTAATAACAAATCTGTAAAACAACTTTGGAAACAATACCATATCACACATGTAGACTTAAGTAATATATGAAAAGATTTGTAAGTAAACAATTTTTTAGGACAATATCTTCCATATTGCATTTAAATTGGAACATCTTACAATTATAAATCCACCAGTCAATCAATTTTCTAACCTCTATATCCAGTACAGAGTCATGGCAAGCAATGGGCACAAGCCAGGCTTCACCCTGGATAGGACACCAGTCAATTGCAGGGCACACAGACACAAACACAAACTAAGCACACACTAACACCAGGTCAAGATACTACTGGGAAACTACTGGAATATTTTTTGGATTGTGGAGGAAAGAAAACATGGAGAAAACATGCAAACTCCACCCCAGGAATTGAACTTCTGTAAAGTTGCTTCTCTCTGCACATGAAGTTTATCTTCAAACTACCAGCAGCACGAACTATCTCACCCACATTCATAACATTATTATGAATTCTATATTATAATTATGATGCCACCATTTCATCTTTAAATTGAATATATTGCTGTCCCCATAATTTTATTTCAAAACTAAAGTAATTTAAGAAAATTATTTTAACGTTTTAATTAACTAATCAAACAATTGTTAATTATTATAATTATATAATTATGATTAATTATTTAACTATTGATTGGATAATATTTTCATATTTATTATCACAGCGATACTTAAAAAATTAAAAAGCTTAGTTTTTCCTGAAATGTCATGATTGTTACGTAAGAGGGTGAAACTTGACATAATTTGTTACAGTTATGATTTTTAATCAAAATAATTACTCCTGTGTCCTAATTAGGTTAACTTTTTTCTTTGTTGTGCTAGGACTTTGTAGCCTAAAATCCTTACAATTCTTTGCATTATCATGTAAATGCTCTCATCTCTATGACACTGCATCCTTTACAATGACTGGATAGCTAACGCCTTCAAATTGCTTTTTTAGAATTCAAGTTTATTAACACTGTAACATCTTTGCAACTTGGATTTTTTCCATTCTCTATTTTCCAAAAATGTCCTCATCTCTTACCTTAAATTTATTGTTTGTATTATTTTATTTCTAATAAAATAATTTTATTTCTAATAAAATAATCTATATTAATAAAACAACACAGTCCTGATTTGAATTCACACATATCAACTTCACTGCTGTCTTGAATTCAGGTTGTTAAGCATTGTGCTAATTATCACAGTAATTCGACTGTTTTCAGAGGACACAGTCATTAAGGGTAGGTGTGGTGATTATCAGTAGATCACAAGACCTGTTTTATACCTTCCTTTGGTGTTTCAGTAACCAAGGACCCATGGTATGGGTCTTGCTTTCAAAAGTGTTTATAACAGGGTCTAAGGTTTAATCACATGTGCTTTTCTCCTAGAATATGTACATGATTGCCTGGATGTTCAGGCAACCCTCCAAAGTAATCTGATCCACATTATTTATATTATTTTAATATTTGACACGCTGTGATATATGAAATTAACAGAAATGTGAATATAGTTTACATATTATTTATTATTTATATTATTTATTATTTATTATTAGAGAAAGTCTTTAATATGCCCAAAGCACATTATGTTAAAAAGATAACTTGGGTTTTGACTAGAATCAATCCCAGCCACTATCACATGATAGCACAGAATTCTTCCACTGAGCCACCAATGTGTCATTCCGATTTGTGTTTAATTTTCCATTACGATAGATGTAGTTGAAGGAGCATGTCAACTCTTTTCTAAAATAATCACAGCAAGTGGCAGAGCTAAAGATGTTGATGATGTTGTGGAAAATGTTTCTGAAGAAAGTGGAACACTGTTGTGTACCTTATTTTTTATTTTGGCTACCATTATCAGCTATAAACAGTATAATATATATGACATATGTATATTCAGAAATTAATATATTTTATGACATGAGATTTTATACTAGTGTTTATTTTTTCTTTTCAGATATAAAAATGTCCCTTATGTTATATAATTCCACATATAATTACAGATTAATATTCCATATTAAGGGGATTTAAAGAATTATAGTAGAGAAACAGATTAAATGAAGCAATTATTTCACTAACATTTAATGCACCACAAGTGCCCCCTATCGATCATCTTTGGCCAGTGAACCACACAACGAAGTTTGCACTTGCACTTATGCAACAAATAATACTACCATGCATTCTGAGTGGATACATCTGTACATCTGGGTATGCAAGCAAGATTTCTGACACAGAAAAGTGATTTTCCTACCAAGGCCATAGCTATTGCAAAGCTGTTCAGTTTACAAATATCCCTTACTACTCCACAATATACAAAAAGATATCCATTGACATTTGTGTTACAAATGAAGGTGTACAGGTTTAATCTTCTAATCCATCTTCTGTTACTGACATAGAAGCCACCTGCTATTCCCATCCCTACCAATCCACCTGTTCTGCAATGTGGCCTCAACACCAAAATAGTCTTGAGGTCAAATGCCAAAATTTTGTCTTATTATTGATATGAATAACATGTTCATACAGAAAGAGCTAAATTCAGCATTAAGCCTTATTTCAAATGAAAATGAAATCTGTCTCTTCTGGCATCTGACTGACCATAAATGTCCTCATACACTTCATATCATAATTTGTAAGGAAAGGAAAAAAACAGTACAGTAGAAGTTTCTTAAGATTCTGTTCTCTTTTGTAGCCTGGCCGTTTTTTGAGCCAGTCAGAACTAATGAATTAATACCAGCTCTGTCAACACTGCTAGCATTCATGTTACCAGAGCTAGCATTTATTCATTTGTATTGGATATTCAGCAAATACAGTACATGGCAGGTGACAATAATGCAGTCAATTGCAAAGTGTTAAAGAATTCCAAATCTTCAAAGGTATTTTCAAAGTCAACACAATGGAATTCAGAAACACACAAGTAGAAAATACACAAAGTATATTTAAAACTGAGATCTGGCGGTACATTTTAAATCCAAAAGGCTTTAGGTATCTGGAGCAAGCTATCAGGTTATATTGTCAAAGCAATACTCGTGTTTCTAAAATTGGCTGAATAAGAGCTTTGTATAAATTATTTAACAGCAACTAAATGAAATAAATAGTCCAAATGGCCTCTTATAATTTGTGCGTTGGTTACTGAAATAATCGACTGGTGGAAAACAGCTGGAGTGCAACAGCTCTGTTTGGGATTAATGTTGTTAATGACATTAATAACCGTATTGTTGCCAGCTGCCTGTGAGGAGGAATCATGAACACAATGTGCTCTGAGTTGGATCCTGCGTTAAAATCGGTTGAGGTCGACTTGGGTCTGGGGGATGTCCAGCTTCCTGGGAATTGGTACAAAACTGAGGCCTTTGCTGAGGAGGGATCGCTCATCCTGTGAAAAGGAAAGGTCCGAAGGTATAGTGACAACAAGGTTAGGATTGGTGGAGGTGTTAGGGGTGTTGAGTGTTTTCTTCTGTAGAAGATGATTGAGTTTTTTATCCTTCTCTGTAGTGAGAAACTGGTAATGTTTGGAGTTGAGCGATTTAATGAGGTTAGTTATAAAGGGAAGATGATGTGGAGCTGTCGGCCATAGAAATTCTTTAACCTCTTTGATGTTTTTTTCAGAAAGGATAATCTGTTTTTTGAGGGAGAAAATGGTAGAAACCATTAGTTTCCTAGAGAATTGTAGTAGAAGTTTCTGAGTGTCACTCTGGGTGGTATAAGAGTCAAAAGAAAAAGTATTAAATTTCAGGCGAAATCCTTTAGGAATGATATTATGTCTACAACATCTATAAAGGAATAGAAGGTGGTTAGAAAGCCTTGTCTTGGAACAGATCTCCGTGAAGTGACGGAAAGCTGGTTTAGTAAGAGAGGGGGACAAGTGACCCAGGGAAGGAATGATGAAGATATCTAGAAAAAGATTTGGAGGAAAGCATAGTGGGTTGCCGCAGATGTACTGTAGGTTGAAGTGGCTCATGTGGGTAGCTGCGTCAGAGCTCTCACACCTGAAGAAGGCTCCACGGCCGAAACGTGGAACAGAAACGTTGTGTTTTCTTTTTTCTTTTCAGCATGGAATAAACTTATTTCTTGTTCCTTTGCAGCCTACACATGTTGACGCAGCTACCCACCTGAACTACTCTTATAATTTTTTATCTTTCCTGTGTTATGAATTTCAAATTCTAAAGCAGAAATAGACATCAGCTTTAATAATAATGTGAAAACACATTTTTCTAGTCAGCTTGCAAGTAATTCATGGTTTGTATATAGGCTGAAATTTATAGTCCGTATGATACAAGCTAGTGCAGGAATCAATAATGTCCAAATGTGATTAGGATTCACCAACCAGCATATCCTATATGACTGAGTCAAGAATCTTTGCCATGCAACAGCACCCTCTTTGGTGCACTGGGATTCTGTGAGCTTGCAATATTGTCACTTTAGTCCTTTGCCTAGGCAAATTCTGAGTTTGCTGGTTTTCATTCCAACTGACTGCTAATTTTACAGTGCTAATTGATGTCCTTAAGTCCTTGTATGTTTAGGTTTGTGTTTAATTTGTTTTAAAATTCAGTACTGAGTTTAAAAAATACCAAGCTTCAGGTGTATTGTTTCTAAGACAAATCCTGATATGTGCTTTCCACTTGTGTAGCATTTTTTTTATGTATCTACACTAGGTGAGTCTTACATACAATACTCATGCTGTGCACTGATGAGAGGTGAAATGGCATTCCATACCATATATTTTTTGTTCAAGTCTTGACCTGCACTTTTCAATGGATAAAACAGTATCAAAAGGTCATTTATCACCTCGTTGGTTACTTGGCCTTTGACCTCATCCACAATCAACCGCAGGGCTTCAGATGACAGCACAAGGAAACTGCACCAACTAAGATGTAATGCGTTGTCAAATTTACATTACATAGCAGATTTGTATGTTTTTACACTCCAAATAAAATAGATGTTTAACAGACTTGAAGCTTTTTGAAAAAAATAGAGCAGGGTATAGAGCCCTAATGATGTTTCATATGTTGCCATTTTAGATGGGAACATTTCCAACAATGGGCATGCAACAGAAGTGTCAGACAAACGTGTTATAAAAAAACACATAAATAATAGTGCTAGTGTAGAACCGATCCTAACAAACACATGTGAGAATGACAATGTATCAATCATTCCCACAATGAATCCTTCTGTAGAAGTTAGTTACACGTCAAGCAATACAGATGAATCTGATGACCACCAGAAACTAGAATAAGGTTAAGATCAATTACTAATCCCATACAAGACTGGAAGCTGAAAAAGTTTAATGCAAATTTCAAAATATGCCTCAGTTAATTAGGCTGTCATGAAGAACTCAGCTGAAGCAAAAACTGCCAGATGTGGTGGATTCTCCAGGACAAAGATTAGAAACCACATCTCCACTGCAAGGTTACTCTGCTGTATATTTTCATTATGAAAATAGATGGAATATTTGACAGTGCACCTTTTGACGGAAGGTTTATATGAATTTTCTTTTCTCCTGTCATAGTATATTGGTTGCATTGATGATCTGAGTTCCCAGCCCCTTAGGGTGGCCAGGCAACAATTCAAACAGGTATTTCATCATGGCAGATGTCAAAATGGACCTAGTGCATGACATTTTAGTTTGTTTTAGAGTCAGATAATACCGTTTTCTCTGGGAGGTCAATTTCAAAAGCTTTCCTTAAAGCCTCGCACCAGGGTTAGATAAGATGCAAGGCCCCAGAAAATTATTTCTAAAAAAATTTCTCAACACTTAATTTTTAGTTTTATAATAAGTTATGGCACTACAGAGTTTATATTAATTACAAATTCCATTTAATATTGGGGTGAGAGAACTCCCGTTTCTTTAAGTAATTTGTGTTATAGCATATACACAACAGGGAGGAAATGCTATAATGAACCAAAACATTATAAATAACTTTATATGATATCTTATAATGGAGTTTATAACGAATGTTCAGTAGAGATGACAACAACCAAGTTCAATCAGACCCAGCTCTCAGTAATTGGCCATCACAGCTGGCATCATTTCTTCATCTGAAACACTATAAATACTGTGATTCCCTTCTCTCCCTCACACACTGTACGTCTTTTTCCTTTCCACCTCCACCTTTGCAACTACCTCTTGGTCACTCCATACTCTGCATGGGGGTCCTATTTGACTAAACACCCCATAATCCTTTCAGTACACTTAATTCTTGGTGTTGTTATTCCTAGTGAATAGCTTTAATCATTGACAGTTTTTAGAAAACTGGAGCAGCAACTCCCTCAAATACCATGTGCTAGGAGGTCAATCCCAATGAATTGTATTATTTGGAAATAAAAGATGTTTTTAATAATAATTAAATAAGGGAATATTTATATATATATTTGTAATCCACTGAAAGGGTTCCTGATTTAAAGAAAAAGGCTTTAAAATATAGCATGAAGCACACCACTTTCTTGCCATTGGTTAAAACCATTAACAGCAGGTATTTTGGCTTTACAGTTTCAACAGAGATACAGCTCTTGAGCCATGTCAGGTTTTTGGTACTGTAGTATATTGTAAGAGTATACCTCTTACATTGATTAGCTCTTCAAAATGGTTACTGAAAAAGTCTTTCCAAGGCTTCAATGAGCAGAATTAGCAGCACATAAAAATACAGAAAGAGAGTATAAGTTCTTCTCTGACAACAAATAGGTTAGAGATAATCTACAAGACTGCCAGTATTCCATATTCTAAAGACCCACAAACAGGATGACATTTCAGATGACATGATAAAAGTCTTCCTGATAAACGTCAGGATAAACGTCTTCTCCACAACATGCAAATAAGGTAAAATAGAACTTATTTTAATAGCAACATAACTGCGAATTTTAAGTAATTGTCCATATTAAGTAAATTCAACGTTTAAAATTATAAAATAGTTAAAATTGAATCATGAATAAATCTAAATAAATGATTTGGTTATCCATTTATCACTAAGGAATGATTGTTTATAGCTTTAAAAGGATGAAAAGGGGCCACATAATTTGTTTACTTGTTTAATCATTTTCTAATAATATATAATAAGAACAGTTGCCATTATTGTTCTTAAAAAAGTTGTAATACTGATTTAATACTGATTTTAATCATGTGTGGATATTTTGGAAACATTTTGACGTTCATTGTTAAAAAAACTTTTATTGTCCTTATAGTGGTAATTGACAATGAAATGCTCATAGACTGTAATGTAGCTTGTTGCACCCAAGTGGCAGTTTAGCCCAGCTGTTTAGACCGCCACCTGCTACCATCTGAAAAGACACAGAAGACCAGCGACACCAACTTAATCTTCATGTACAGCAAACGTGTGACCTCTTTTTTTCTGTGATATCTAAGTCCCCTCAAGATAAAAAATATATATATTAGCAGCTTTAATCATGCATTCCAGCAACAACGCAACATTTTTTTCTATTTCAAATAATGCAATGTTGTTTCGAGATCAATTATCAATTTAAAAATTGCCTTGTTCAAAGTGCATAATTTCTGTTTTTTATATTACCCAAAATGTCAAAAGTCCAAATATATATATGTTCCAAACATTGTTGATTGTTTGATATTAATACATTAAATTAACATACATCAGATTAGCACTACTTCTTACAATTAATAATTTATTTTTTAAAGACAAAAATACAAAAATCACTAATATTTTTATTTATTTAATTAACGCTAGTTATTGTTTGAACCCCGCCACCATCAACTTCATTTTGTGTTCTGGTTGTTACTGTATATATTTTTATATATTCTCAGATAAAATTATCATTTGAAACTAAGATGGAGGCACTGCTTTAGTTTAAAAAACCTTTTAAACTAAAAGGTCTGCGTCTGCAGAGATGCATTAAGGAGTGTTCCAAGCCAATTTTTGTGTGTCAAGTTGTTTTGTGTTTCTTAGCATCATGGTATTGCCCTTTAAATATTTATTAAAGCTGTTCAGTCCAAACCATCTTTCGATTCAAGTTTCTTCTTGTCTTACCCACATGTATTCCCCAGTCAGAACTCACTCAAGGACCTCTCCTGCCATACAGTCCGGGCACAGCTGTTATAGAGTCTATATACATATTGTTCTTATATCTTGGGTATCAGTATTAATTAGTGACAAATCAATATTTAATTTCAATTATTAAAAAAAAAAAGATAAAATAATTTTTGTCTGATAAAATAGCAATTTTCTTTTAGGTCCCAGACTTGTTCTATCACTCAGGTGGCTAAATACTCACATGAGAAAAAGAAGAGCTATGGAATTGAATTTCCTAAATAATACCTTTCCAGAAATTGCTAACATATATTTTAGTTTTAATGTAAAAGGAGACAAAAAGATTTGAGGGGATGAAATGATATAAGGAAAAGATATTTGTGTAACCAAGCCTCCCGATTTTGGAATGCTGAGTCCAAGTACAATGTATTTAATGGAACTGCATTCTCTCTCAGTGGTTGGGCAACAAAGTAAATAGCAGAAAAACTGCAGCATATTTAACTTTTAACATTAACTGTGGCTGAAAAGCTGATCAACATATTTGTATTCTCTTGAATTGACTACTGCAATGCTCTACTGGCTGGGGTATCTAAATCTACTCTGAACAAACTGCAATATGTCCAAAATTCAGCAGCCAGAATCCTGACCAGGTCTAGTGCAAGTGTTAACATTACTCCTATCCTGGAGTCCTTGCACTGGCTTCCGGTCAAATTCTGCGTAGACTTTAAAATCCTCATTCTCACCTATAAGGCTTTACATGGCTTGGCAATGAGACCTGGGTTACCTACCGTTGTCACTTGAAGACTCTGGAGAGATTCTATCAGTGCTGCCTCAGAGAGATTCTCCGAATCAACTGGGAGGATTGCCGCACCAATTCCAATGTCCTCATTGAGGCAAAGACCAGCAGTATCGAAGCCATGATTCTCATGGCACCAACTCCGCTGGATGGGTCACTGCATCAGAATGCCCAATTCCTGTCTCTCCAAGCAAGTCCTCTACTCCCAGCTGAGCTGAGCCAAGAGAATCTGTGGTGGCCAGAGGAAGCGGTTCAAAGATACTCCTAAGACCTATCTTAGAAAAGGACAGATCAACATCGCTAGCCATGCTGATGACTGATGAAACTGCTCTACACAGTGCAAATTACATCATCAAGTTTGCTGATGACAGTGGTGGGCCTCATTAGTAACATACCTCCATACAGAGAGGAGGTGGAGCAATTAGCGGACTGGTGCTTAAACAACAATCTCTCTCTTAAAGTAAATACGACAAAAGAGATGATAACTGACTTCAGTAGGGCCCATGCTGTTCAATCTCCAGTGGACATGAACAGCTCCCGTGTGAAGACAGCTAGAAGTACTAAGTTTCTTGTTGTGTATATCACAGATGACCTCACTTGGACCATCAACACCACCTCCCTAGCTAAAATAGCACAACAACATCTTCACTTCCTGAGGCAACTGAGAAGGGCAAACCACTCTCCCACCCCCCACTGTCCACATTCTATAGCGGTACCATCAAAAGTATCTTGACAAACATCTTGCATTATTGTTTGGTTTAGGAATTGTAAGGTCTTAGACCTCAGGTCCCTGCAACGAATTGTCAATATGGCAGAAAACATCATTTGAGCCTCCCTTCCATCCCTTCAGGACATATACCACAAATGCTGCACACACAAAGCCTCCCGTGCTTGGACGATCCCTCCCACCCTGCCTGCAACCTCTTTACCCTCCTACCATCTGGTAAAACGTATATTGCAGTATACGGGCCAGCTCCACCACACTCCATAACAACTTTTTTCCACAGGCTGTCAGGCTCCTCAACAAGCTCCTGTTACCTACTGCACCTAATCCAAATCTGGAAACTTCGTTTTTTTTTGCCTAATGTCAGGCATACTGTCTGATGTATTCTTTGCACAATCCTGTAAAGTAAATTGCACTATGCACATTGCACTTTATGTACCCTGTACCCTGTCAGAAATGTCTATGTGTATAGCATTGTCTTGTCAGTGCCTTGTCTATATTCGCACTGTAGACCTGGAGGACAATATCTCACTCCTCTGTATACTTGTATATGGCTGGAATGACAAATAAACTTGAACTTGAACTTGAACTCAAGCTCTTCAATATTACAACTTAAGAACTCTGTGGTGGGTATTATAGTAGCATCTAAAGCAACTAATTTCCTTCCCAAGAATAACACTTGAAGACACATACCATTAAACAGGAGCACAAATCAACTTGTGTTGCATATCAAAGGACAGGACAAAATATTATAGAACAGAAAAAGACCTCAAAGAGGAGTAGGCAACAAGACAAACAAAACAAACTCTGTTTCATATCAAAAGGAAGGACAAGAAATAATTATATATCAAAGAACAGGAAAAAAATGTATTTCTGAAACCATGTAAGCGTTGGGAACACCTTGCAGTGTGTCTGTTCTGTGAGGCAAAACCAGCGCATGTTGCTGTTCTTACTGAGCTCAATAAAACTGAATCTGCACAAGACTGTGTCCTGCTCCTGTGATGAAGAATTTCCCACGACACCCTCCATCATTAAATATCCCAGGGCATTTCTCGAAAAGAGTAGGGGTGTTCCTCTGGTGTCTTGGTCAAATTTCCCCCTGGGCTTTACCAATAACAATTACCCCCTGGCCTCCTAACAGTCCCTATTTATGAATTGGCTTCATTACTCTGCTCTGCTTCCCACTGATAGCTGATCTGAGGTGAGCATACTGGCATTGTTTGGCTGTCATCACATCATCTAGGTGGATGCTACACATTGCTGGTATGGGAGGGGAGTCCCCATTACCTGTAAAGCTCTTTAAGTAGCACTTTTAAGTACTTTATGTGTAAATTTTCTTATTATTATTTAAAATAACCAACTTATATACTGTATATTGAACCTTTCTAAATAATAATGCATCTGACCATTCATGTAATGTCAATACTGTAATTTGATTAACACTTTATATCAACACTGTTAAAATAGCAAAGAGGGATTTTAGTAATATAATTATTACTATTATTATTATTTAAGTAATAAATGATGTGTGAAAGACATTGTCTTTAACATTTTTAAGTTTTTTTTATGTTTTTACTGGACATTGCTATTCTGTTGGTTCTTTTCTGACAGCAAGAAACAAAGACAGTACTTTGCTTTTTATCTGTTCAGAAAATACAGAAGCAGATTTTTTTTAAAGGAATGTGTGAATGTAGTGCTATGGAAATAACTGCTTTATAATTATGGAAATAACTGAGGCAGAATAGGGTGAAGTACAATTAGCAGTAAGAGGTAAAGAAGCCAGTGTCAAATATCTTAAGATGTCTCTTAGTAATGCTTCTCCAAAAAGGACGTTTTTTTAAAATTATGGCTATTTAATATTAGGCGTCACGGGTAATGAAATACTGTCCAAGCTGGCCTCATCCTCATGAGGTTTAGCCAGTTGTAGAAATCTTGCTGAAGTCATTAATATGAATATGGCTAGAGGATTAAAAAAAAAAATTAAATAGATCAAATTTATTTATCAACCAGCCTTTTGTGCCTGGAATATATGTCAAATTGCAACAGCCATAAAATATACCGGTACAAACATACAGTACACACATTTTAACAAAATAAACTTGTCTGTAGTAGGTGTATCAGTAGTTAGTGAAATATTTCATGGCACAACAGAGCCCAGTCTTTGTTGCTAGTTGTTTGCACTTGAATCCCTTCTGGATAAAGATTAAATGCAGAGTGATTAGTTGAAGGATACTTAATGTATTAAGTCTCAAAAGATCAGAAACAACACAGGAACTTTGGACGCACATTACTGAGCTGAGGAGTGACAGTAACATTGCTTTAAATTGTCCTTTCAATAAAATAAAATGCTAAAGAAATTAGCTATTGTATAAGAGTTTTTTCACAAAGACACCACAGAGCAACATCATGAGCCAAGCAGAGATCCAAACAATAATTTAGCATTTGAGATGGATTTTCTTGTATTTGATCATTTTATGTGTAAATTCAATCAATTATAATTCAATTATAATGCTGCAACAAATACTGTCAGGTTTTAGCCTGATTTGTTCAGAAAAAGAAGAAGTCAAAGATATTAATCAAGAACAGATTTTGCAACTTGTACAGACATGTATAGGTGTAGAAAAAATAGCTTTTTTCTTGTTACTGTTTGTTACAGCATGGAAACTGTTCAAATTTTAATTAATTTTTAATTAATTTAGTAAAATGTCTGGATTTTTTCACTTTGACACTATAGACTATTTTGTGTTGATGAGTGGCAAAAATTCTCAGTTAAATACATCATCGTTCCATGTTGTTATACAATAAAATGTGGAAAAAGTCCAAGGGGGTGAATTTATTTGCAAGGCACTGTATATCTGTTTATTAAAGATCTTTCTCATAAAACAGAAGCTCAATAAACAGTTTAGCTGCATTAGTGACTTCAGAGATAACAAGTGCATTGAAAGTGCTTGAGTTAATTAATTTTCCATTTCTGCTTTATCTGATGAAGGGCGTACTACAGAGCAATACTACATCCTGGACATGAAGCCAGTCCATTGCAGAGCATGCACACAGGAGCAATGTAACGATTACACTGAATTAGTAAGTCTTTACAAAGTTTTAGGGTTACGCAGAGAAAATCCTGTTCCAAATCAAAACCAGAACTCAAAAGCTCTAAGGAAGCAGTGAGGTCATACTGTCACTCATCATAGCATACTAACCCTTAATTTTCACCTAGCTCCACTCTTCATATGCTAAGGCTCTACCTTAAATTATTTATTGAGCCACTGCTGATACCTTAGTAAGATTTTGTTAGATCTTTAAAACCATTCTGAAAAGAGGAGTATTTAAAAAAAATGTGCGTATGGAGGGGCTGGAACTGTACTGTAGCATTCCTACTATAACAGAACCATAGTTCCATTCATGCAAGTTGTCGAGATAGCGGGATAGGATTCTAAGTTAAAAGAAGAGGAATGCACCGATATTATTAGATCAATTTTGGGATGATCAACAGTAGCTAGGTAGAAATGTCTTGAAATTAAATACAATGAACCCATTAAGTTATTTTCACAATCTATCTTTTATTCAGTAAACATTTTGCTGGTTTATCAAAGACTACTACATTTTTAACAAGCAGTACTACAACAAATGCTGTTCCTTATAATTTCTTAAAACAGAGCTGTGTGTTGAAGCCTCATTTGTTGTATTTTCCTTACAAGTATTCTTTCTCTGAACAGAATCTTGTTATTAGCTACTGTGCCACAGTAAATTTATGTTCTGAAATATATATATATGAGTATTTACTCAAATGCTATAATGTGGGTTATACAAAAACCCAGGGTAAAAGCCTGTAAATCCTTTTCTACCTAACAAAGAAAAAGAAAACCTTGTGCCTCTGATCAATTATATGCCTTTGTGTGATGCAGTGTGACTGCTGATCTTGCAAGGACCTATTTCAGAAGCTTCTTCCTCATTACCTGTCAAATTGGGCTGTCAGACAGCGCTGCCACCTAGTTGTCATCTCCAGAACTGCTATACTAGTCAACACTAAAATGTAATGCATTCAACCAGTATGTGGCTTTCATCTACAGGGTTATAAAAACACCTAAATTCATTTTAAAAATGAAAATTAAACTGATTTCTTCTATTTCTGTAACCTTTGTGAAGCAGAAGGCAAATATAAATTAGAATAAAATAAATCTGATTACTTTCTATCATTATTTCATATTCCACCATTCTGTTTTGAAGAAAATTGTTTCATTAGTCTAATGTTCACTATTTGTGTGATATTGTACATTCTAACTAACATAAATCAGATTAGAGTTCAGATTCCAGATTAAAGATATTACAAAAACATGCATTAAATTAAATATTTCAGAGCTCAATACTCTCTTTAGTACTTTATTAACACCATGGCTGAGGTAAGATAAGATCAATGTACTGGCCATATACAATTTATTGTATCAGGAATTTGTCTTTTTTTCAGCCATTTATACGGCACCCCTGGAGCAGCTAGGGTTAAGGGACTTGCTCAGTGGCCCAACGGAGTAGGATTCTTCTGCCAGCCGTGGGATACAGTACGAACCGGAAAACCTTCCAGCCACAGGCACAGATCCTTAGCCACAGAGCCACCGCACCACCCATCTCCTTAGTAGTTTAGAAATATCTCTGCAAATGGGAGAACTGTTAAATTTGTTGAAATAAGGTTTAACACATTTAACCCTTCTACACAGTGTTCAGCTAGGTGTTTTAAACGGACATAAAACCTACTGTATTCCAGAAACTCAAGAGTGGAGTAAGGAAACCCTGATTTAGACTACATAAATATGTTCAATGATGATTAGTGTTCTACAAGTGTATTAATATTATCTAAATTCAACATATTACAGATTCAACAGTCCGTTTGCATTGTGCATTCTGCTGTTCAGTCACAATGAGATAGCATGTCAGTTTTTCAAGCTCAGCTTCAAGCTCTGGACAGAACTTTTTTTTACAACAAAGGTGACAGACTGAATAGCATAACATGCACAAGCAGATGTGGGTGTACTGAAATTTTGCATAACATTTTAATATATGGAGTGGAGTGGAGTGTCCAGAAAAGCGCTATATAAGTGTAAGCAATTATTATTATTATTATTATATAATATTAGAAATCAAAAGCCATTCAAATTGAAATATAATGCAATAGAATTGAATAGCAACCTTCTGTAAAATGCAGGAATTTGGTTTTGTTTCTCTACACAAGTCAACATTTTATGTTGTATATTGAATGGCAGAAGGCAGAAAGGATTTTGTGTTCAAATTCGATAATATATTTCCATTCCTACTAATCAACCTCATACTGCCTTTCAGCATTCTTTAGACTAATGCTTAGATCTAATGGTATCTCCATGCAACACTTTTGTTGTATGAAATGAGCCCATGCTTCTCTTCAAAACAATAAGCAAGCAGTGACAACTTTACCTTTTTCATTTTTTATTTAGGAACAAGTAAAGGTTTATTCCATAGTGAAAAGAGAAGAAAATACGATTTGACAGTGGAGCCTTGGCTCCATGGCTGAAACATTGTGTTTCTTTTCTTCTCTTTTCAGGATGGAATAAACTTTTACTTGTGCCTATGCATGCTGCCGCAGCGACCAACTTTCATTTGGTGAATCATTTTTTTTATTTAGTATAAACAATTATTTGAATTCATCCAGCTGTGATATCAGCACACATACTATTTTTCATAATACCACATTTTAATAGTAAAGGTACTGTAGTACTCTCAAAATGTTAAAATATCGAAAAAACAGAACGCGAGAAACTACAATTTAATCAACAAATATTTTGTTGTCAGTTACCTAATAAAGTATGAGCACCACTGACTCTAAAAGTGCACAAAACAGTATTAACCATACAATAAGTTTTTTTTTCAGGAGAAATACAGGTTTATAGTCCCCTCTTTCTGCTTTAGTGCAACCCTAGGTTTCTGTTCAAGACCTGCACTTTCATAGCCTCTGAGCAATTTTTCAAAGGAAAAAAACTTTATTTGCAGTGTAGAAAACAGAATTTTACAGTGCAGCTTTACATCTTCTTCTTCTTCTTCTTCTTCTTTTTCACACCCTTAGTCCCAGACTGTCCTGGGGTCAGCTGCTTTGGTTGCTCTTTTCCACTTGTCTCTGTCGAGCACATCTTCCTCACTCACTTCACATACCTCCATATCTTTTCTCACACAATCTATCCATCTCTTTCTAGGCCTGCCTCTTCTTCTGTTACCTTCCACCTCAAATTCCATTACCCTCTTTGTTACTTCCTCAACGTCCCTCCTCATGATATGTCCATACCACCGTAACCTCGCCTCTCGCATCTTCTCAACCACATCCACCACCCTACATCGTCTATGGATTTCTTAATTTCTGATCTTATCCTTCATTGAAATCTGTAGAATCCATCTCAACATCCTCATTTCAGTTCTTCTCATCAAGTTCTCTTCCCTCTTTCCAACTGCCAAGCATTCAGCTCCATATAGTAGTACAGGTCTAATCACAGTCTTGTACATTTTGCACTTTAACTTTCTAGGAATTTTCCTGTCACAGATTATTCCAGTTATTTCTCTCCACTTGTTCCATCCAGCTTTCACTCTTTGTTTTACTGCCTCCAGTGTTTCTCCTCCCTTTACCAGTTTTGATCCAAGGTATTTAAAGCCACCAACTTGTAAACAGTGCAGCTTTACATGCTCTGTTATAATCTTGAATACATTGTTTCTATAGATTTTTATAATATGGGTATTGAGAAGGATAGAGCAGTTTTTCTGCTGCATTGAATGCTGTTAGAACACAGAATTCTGAAAGATTAATTGTTTTCCGACATTAATTTTGAAAAGGGGGTGATATTTCAATGCAGGTTCTATAACACCATGAGGTGATCCAATAAATACTAATATATCATGAAATGACAATATATTCTCTTGGAGGAGTTCTTCAAAATATACAGAGAAACAGCTTGATTGTGAAGTCAGTATAACATTGTGGTTATCATACTACTGAGGTATTTTAAAAAACAAACAAATGTCCTCAAAAGATAATTTTAACAACTAATCATTTTCATTATATAAAAAGAATTGTATAATGAAGAAATATTTAAAATAATTTAATAAGTACAATAATATCAAATATGACATAATCTTCATTATGTTAATAGTGAATGATTGGATTTCATGTTTTCTCTAACTATAACCAGAGCATCGTTAATCTGTAACTTAAAAAACTGCTTATACAGTACATTATCTAGCAAGTATTGATAAAAACATATTGTTGTGTCATTTAATAAAAATAAAATGCAGACAGCTGTAAGAGAATAATTGTATGATCAACAAGGCGTGTATCATTTGATAAAAAACTAAGGAGCAGACAGTAGATTGTTATAAATAGCCTAATGAACTTTAAGTAACAAACAGGGCGAGAGGGTTTACTACTTACCATAGCATGAGATAACTTGTCAATTTAGCCAGCAGGAGGAAGTAGCTACCATGTTGTGGTTTTTGGAACAGATGTTTATTACAGACTATAAAAAAGACCTGTCAGAGAAACTAGCAGAGTTCGCTTGCTCTTGCATGCTACTGCTTTGACATAACTTCAGTACTGAAATAAAGGCCAGATGATCCCATCACCACCATAGCCTGGACTCTATTTATTTTTTCCAGTCTTCTAAAGAGGATTGACCTCATCTGTCCGCCTTCAATATAGAGCATAAGATGCCTTAATATATATAAGTAAATTGTAATAGACAAATTGCAATATTCAGAAGACCTCAGCATACCGGGCAGGTCTAATAAGATGCTAGAACATATAATTGACACTAGATGGCACTCTGCATCTCTTAAAGCTCCATAATTACAGGGCTTTCCTTAGTGAATCCCTAAATGAAACCCTGGAAAATAGTATGCTGATGCTTCTGAGGCTTCTGCAGATAAATATAACTTTTGAAAGTATATTACTAGCAAGACAAGCAACCATGCCCATACAAACTCTACAGACAAAAACTTATAATGTAATGTCTAAAAAAAAGTATTTGTCCCTCAGGCGGTAGGTTTAATACACATCACCTTTTAATGTTTTACTACTGTCTAAATCAGGGGTTCTTAACCTTTTTGAGAGTGTGACCCTTTTTTGCGATTAATAACATTTTGCGATCACCCCCCTCCACACACATACACAGATTATAAATATCGTAACATTGCATAAATTGTGAGCCTACTCACTTAATAATAATAATAATAATAATATTTTTTATTTATTAAGCACCTTTCATACAATTTTTTGTTACAAAAGTGCTTGTTACAAAAAATAAGTTAACAACAATTATGGTTCTTTTAATTTGTAATTGTTGCTTATTTTAAGTTTTTTTAACTTATTTTTTGTAACAATCATTTTGAGTTGCAAAAAAATTGATGAATTTGTGTGTGTGTATGTGGAGGGAGCAGGGGAGGGTCGTGAAATATGTTTTACCCAAAAAGACAGTCGCACTTTCAAAAACATTAAGAACCCCTGATTTAGAAGACTGCTTATCTCTTATGTGGCCTCTTACAGTTTTTGGTCTAGGCATGATTTAAGAGTTTCATGCTAAGTAGAAGTCTGTTTTTTTTCTGGGAATTAGAATATTAGGCATCTGAAACGCCATTGTCCGTAAAGTACTGTACATAGAGTAACTTGTGTGTTGTACAGTATGTTTTGTTGTGTCTAGTGTACTTTGTGCCTTGTCATTTTAATAAATGTTTGTTTGTTTAACCAAATGTGCCTGGATTATTACTTTTTTTCACCAAAATAACTTACAAGTCACTTACTGACTAAGCTGCTTGGTCAATTCCTGATTTTCAGCAGTTTTATAACCCCCAATTTGTAACACTATTTTTTTGCAAGACCAAAAACACCTATATGGACAAAGTAACTGCTGCAGAAGGGATAAACAAAAATATATGATATGGCCATTTCTACCAATCAGCAGATTGTGCACCTAAACTAAACACCATTGCACTTCCCAATTCAAACACTGTAAAGAAAATGTCACATGGTCATCCAAAGGTAGAGCAATCACCACATTTCCATTGTTTCTGCCAGCCTCCATTGACACATCTTTAAACAATTTCAATGCCAAAATGATGGAGACCACAACTGACTCAAAAGCTGATATTAGGCCATATTTTCCTATTGCTTCAAACCATAGTTATAAAAACTGCTTCGCATTGCACTATGATTTTGACATGAGTTCAAGTGTGCCAATTACTGTAGCTTGCAGTTTACAGATATTTTCAATCTATCCCTTATGCAGGTTAAGGTACCACACTGTTTTAAGATGACAACTGTAATACCAGTACCTAAGAAATCGAATCTGTATGTACAGTAGTTTCACCTGAGTGTGAAGGAACAGCCAACTAAAGAACTGTGGAGCTGTGAGTTTTATAAAAAGTCCCAGGGAGAGAGAGACATAGGTTATTTTACTGTGAGTTTTTTCTTTAAGATTCATTAAGATTCTTAGGGAGAGAATTAATGTTGCTTGAGGCTAGAAAGCAAGATAGCTGTCTGGTTGCGATAGTGAGGGAATTTAAAGTCTAGGAGAAGCTCTAAAAAGAGGTTTTGTTTTGGTGTGTTTTGGATTGTGTCTTCTCTGAGCTGTAATAAATTGCATGATTTTTGTACCTTATGGTTGTGTTAGTTCATCTGTTTTCCGGGGCCTGCCTATGATAATGATACCATCATGGCATACCCAAGTGGAGTGCCACAATATCTTTGAAACAGTGTAAAATAAAAGAAATTGAATACAAATGAACTACAGCCCTTGAATCTATCTACATTCTTTACAAAGACAACGATTCACAATGGAATCATTAACTGCCATAACGCAGGATGCAGCGGCATCTTGGTGTTAAAGAACAGAAAAAGACCAAAAGTATGGTAAAACAATTGTGACTGATTATTTAGAAGAATGACATGAAACAAGTGCCATTAACTGCTATAATCGAGAAAAGTCCTCCCTTTCTGAAAATCTCTGAAAGATTGATATACCCGCCATTATTGTCTAGCTGATAAATCAATACAGAGCAAATCAACCTGAAACTGTATGAGCAGTATCATCCTGTTTTATAGGCCAAGCAAAGGGCAATAACTCAAGGTCCAATTTTAAAATTTAATTACAAAGAAATTACAAAAACATAAAAAAGAAAAATCTTTCCCCCCTTAAATTGCCTCGAGGGCACTGGAGGGTAAAAGAAGAACACTTGCTTCATATAAATCATATACATTCTTATACATTTAGGCATTATTAACATAAATTGGATATTGATTTCTCCCAGTATGAGCATTCTACAGCTACAGTACATAATTATTATGTACATTGAGTTAGGCTAGATTATAAAGGGAAGATAATTCCGATGTCTTGGACTGGATGAACATGAAGATACCCATTCCTAGTAGGTCACAGCATACAAAATATATGTTATTAAAATGGAACACCCATCAATCACATCACAACATTAAAAGCAGTGCTTTGAGAAATGAGAAAATGGATTTGCTATCTCTACAGACTGTAATAATAAATTATGTACAATATGGAATCTTTAATTTTCCAGTTTTCATTTTTTGCATTGCAAGTCTGAATGGAAATGGAAAACATTTTGTCAGCAGAATCGCAACATAGAGTAGATGCCACCAATAAAATGGTTCTAGATTGGTCATTTGTAATAAATCGCAGTGTAACAAAATAAATCCCTACCTCTGAAAAAAGGGTTATGAAAATGGAAAATAACAGAAAATGAATGAGCGGATTAATCAATCAAAAATAAGCAATATCCCCAACTTGTAAATGATTCTATCTAGAACCTGAGTGGTTGGTATCATTAGAGGCATGAGAGTTCTTTGTTCTCTGGCACAGCTTTGGTGAACAGATAATTCAGACTGGGTTAAACAAATATTAATTAACAATGGCTATGACACACTAAACAACACATAACATAAACATACAAGTTACACTGTTTACAAATTTACACACAAGACATTCAAGAGGCCTACATCCTAACCTCCCAGAAAAATATATAATATATAATATAAAATATAAAATAAATAATATAAAAGTTATATAATGTCTACAAGAGAAGCCTTTTAAACTAAACAGAATACGACCTACTGTGCAGTTAAAGCTCCCTCTCTCTAAACCCAGATGCAACCAAATGAATGGGAACCTATCTCCGTATTCTAAAAATGCACTCGCTTATCAGGACAGGCCATTTTTAACTGAGGAACATGGGAAATCAAAGTTCCTAACAATAAGACAATAGCAAGATCTCTTAACAAGGTAAAAATGCTTAACACCAATCTGATCTTTATGGATAATCTAGACAAGAAGTTCTCGCCTGTTGTTTCCTGTCCTGTCCTCTTTCCTCTCTTCTCCTGCCTGTTTGATGCTGTCTTCCTTGACTGTTGATTGACACTTTTATTCATTTACCCAGAACTTACAGTACTTAATTACTTAAGGAAAACCAAGGTAAATTTTACGATTGCTTTGATTACTGCATCTCACACCGCTTAATCTCGGCTAAGATTTCCTCGCTTTGAAGTTGGAAATGCTGACACTGACAAGGTCTTACTCATTACATCTAGATTCTTAAAGACATTTCATAACAATATGAGTTAGTAGAGTGACTACTGCTCCTGTCTAAGTATTATCTAAGGGTTGTGATAACTATTGTAATAATAATAAAAAACTTTATTTTATACGGCACCTTTAAAGGTGGCTTTTCTTTCTCTTTACAGAAAGACAACAACATCAATAAAAAATACACAAGATATACACAATGAAAGGAGACAGTAGATGGGGGTACTGAATACAATAAGAGCAGAGGGGAAAATAACAGAACGAGTTAAGTAAAGGCCCTTCTAAAGAAGAAGGTTTTGAGTCTAGATTTGAATGAGTTTAGAGAAGCTGACTCTTTGATATCCTTAGGGATAGAGTTCCAGAGCTTTGGGATATAACAGGAAAAGGTCCTGTCACCCATAGAGTGTAGACAAGCTAGAGTGCAGACCAGTATTAGGAGTGAAGTTTGCAAGCTGGGGAGTAGGATGAAAGTAGCTCAGACAGGTACTGAGGTGCCAAGCCACCTTATAGGTGTGCATGAGGATTTTAAAGTCAACATGAAACGTGACAAGAAGCCAGTGCAAGGACCCTGTGATAGAAGTAATATGATCATTTGCACTAGACCTGGTCTGGATTCTGGATGCCAAATTGTGGACATACTGGAGTTTGTTCAATGTGAATTTGGAAACCCAGTGAGTAGAGTTATACAGTAGTCAGGTAATCAGCTTTTCAACAACAGTTAACGATAACATAGGATGTAGTCTGGAGATATTTCTGAGGTGATAGAATAATGTTTTGATAATGTGTTACTCATGTGGGTCAAATGTCAAGCCTGAATCAAACATCACCCCCATGATTTTCAATTTACACTCAAGTTCAAGTACAGTACCATCCACAAAAAGGGTTACAGAACTGATTTTACAAAGTTGATGGGGGGTGCCAATAAGCATGATGCCAGTCTTGTCACAGATAGTCACATCCTAGTTAATTCATCCTAGTCACATGATGAAGGTGGAAGACACCACAATATAAAATGGCATATTCATCGCTTGATAGTAATGGACATTTAATCAGAAAATGTAATATCTAAGATAACAGTCCTGCAGTAAGGCTGTACCCTCACATCTCATTTTACTGCATTGTAAAGAACTAGTATAATGCTAAATAAAATAAGATACTAAGACACAGGGGTAGTTTGCAGTCCCTGTGCAGCAATAAAGTCAGATTTACTCTCATAAATCAAGATTAGGTCACGGTTAGGGATAAATAGGGTCTGTAAAACCACTGAATACAGTTAAGGACTTTATCCAATTTCATAATTAGTGGGATGGGTATCCTAGGGGTACAGATGCCTTCTCTCCTAAGTTAAGGCTTCTCTTATTACACTGGCTGATTCTGGATTTGGGGATGGGGACCCTCTGCCATAATATTAATTTAAGGTAGCGGTTGTTAGACCACTCCTTAAGAAGTCAAATTTGGATCAACAGGTTCTTAACAACTACAGGCCTGTTTCAAACGTTCCACTTCTTTCTAAAATTCTTGAGAGAATAGTTGTGGCCCAGCTGCAATCGTATCTGGATTCAAATAATTTACTTGAGAAATTTCAGGTTTCTGCCCAGGCCACAGCACTGAAACTGCATTAACAAGAGTCATAAATGATATTCTGTTAGCTACTGACATGGGGAATGCAACAGTGCCTGTGCTTCTAGATCTTAGAACTGCCTTTGACACGGTTGACGACCACTCTGTTTTGTTACACAGGTTTGACTTTGAGGTTGGCTTATCTGGAACCGTCCTTAAGTGGTTTGCTTCATATTTAAGTAATCGTTTTCAAATATCGAATAATTGTACTGCTTCATCAATGTCACCAGTTCAATTTGGGGTACCACAGGGATCAGTGCTGGGACCAATATTGTTCTCTCTTTACATGCTGCCACTAGGTAGAATAATCCGGAAAAAAAAATTAACTTCCATTCATATGCAGATGACACGCAAATATACATTTCGTTTACACCAAACAACAACACTTCTATTATCACTTTAGTTTATTGCATTAATGAAGTAAAAACTTGGATGTGTGAAAACATTCTGTTACTTAACTCTGATTAAACTGATGTTGTTTGGAGGAAACAATACTGATAGGATGACTATAACTTCAGCACCTAACTCAGAGGATTTAAAAATTTGCCTCAAACACTCAGCTCATAACCTAGACGTCATATTAGACAAAAGGCTCTCATTTAACTCTCATGTTTATCACCTGTTGTAACAGAAAGAATAAGGTTCTGGATCCTGAGATGAAGTTAAACAGATAAGTTTAATGCATGCAAGGAACAATAAAGCCGAAGTCTTGTCTCCCCCAAGAAACAACAAAACCAAAGTATTGTTCAAAGTGCCGGTACAAACTTTCAGTTTATATAGCATTTTCCTGCCGCGTCTGACGTCACTCATTATTATGGTAAAGGGGGGGAGGTCACGATGTCTGGCCAGTTTACAGCCTTTTGGCCAAATGTTAAGTTACCCTCTGGGGTTTCATGGCTGGCATATGGAACCCTTATCAGTTCTCCCTTTCCTGCCATAAACTCCTGTTGCTTAGAAGTCTAATCTTCAAGCAGAATGGACTTAAGTTAACCCTTTTCACATCTTGTATCTCACTTCACACCCTATTATCAGGGAGCACCCACCACTCTCTCAACACCTTACAGCGAATTCAGAATGCAGCAGCTAGAATTGTTACTAGGAGCAGAAAGTACGACCATATAACCCCCATACTTAGCTCTCATCATTGGCTTCCTGTCACATACAGGGCGGACTTCAAAATCCTTCCACAAGGCTCTCAGATGTCAGGCACCTGATGTTATCTAATGGAACTTACAGTATTAATGTTTACCATCCAAGTCGCCTGTTTAGATCACAGAATGCAGGTCTTCTTCATATTCCACAAATTAATAAAATAACAGCTGGCGGTAAATTCTTTAGTTACAGGGCCCCTAGCTTATGGAACAGTCTCCCACCCCATATTCGGGATGCCGAGTCAATCTCGGTATCCCAAATCCAGACTGAAGACCTATTACATCAGCCTAGCCTACTCACACCATACATTATAGCCTGCTGCAACCAAGGCTGCTGGTGCTGCTGTAAATGCCTTTGTGTGTCTCTATGTTGGCCCACTAGCTAGATACTGTTCTGACAAAACTATCCTATTTTCCTCCCCACATGTCCAGTTGGTGCCCGGGCTGGGTACCATCTGAGTTCGATGCTGCATCACTACAATGATCCGAGAGGGACATTGTGAATATAGCTATCGTTTAGGAGGAATTTACTGGTCTACAGAGATCTGCACACAGAAGACATGATGGCTGGATGGATTAATACCCTCATCGTTTCCTTTTCCCAAAGGGGTTGGGCAACCAGTTGACCTTGGACCCCTAGAGGTTTTTTCTCTCCTTACTAAGGAGTTTTTGGTTCCTCTCCTCCATTGTCTTCTGATCTTCTGTTCTGTATTGACAAAATGTATTGTCAATTGTATTGATTCCTAAAAGTCCTCTTGAGAAGCCAGGGATGCAGTCTGGCAGAGTGACCGACTGGCACACTAGACAGACAGCAGCCTTTAGAGATCACAACTCTGCTTCACCCCAAAGGCTTCACTGAGAGGAGGAGTCTCGCCAAAAACCAGTGAGGCACAAAACCCCCACTCGGTGGTCTAGTAAGAGGGCTCAGGAGCAAGCAATTCAAAGTGTAGGCCCTTCTCTTTGACTGCCCTCATCCCTGCTGCCTTTCTGACTTTTCTTCAGGGCAGTCTTTCTGCAGTTCTTCAGGGCTCTATCCTTTTTCTCACCCTCTTTTCTAAATTACTCTTCTTTTTTCCATTCTTTCCTTCTTAGCCAATTTTCAGCTCCCAGCAGAACCCTTCCCTTCCTTCCTGGGTAGCCAGGCATTAGGAATATGCTCTGTGGTACAGAGAGTGTTATCCACTAGCCTGGGCTCCTAGATGATTCCTGTGTTCTCAGGCTCTGACTAGGATTGTCATCAGCAGGTGTGCTGACCTGGAGCTTAGAGAGATGAGAGGAGACTAAGGACGGGTTTTCTTGTCACCTGCTCCTAGCCGATGTCCAAAGACCAGAGGCTCCCCCTGAAGTGAGTCAGAAGATCGACGGAGAACAGAAGGCCAGCAGAATAGAGTCCAGGGTTCCAGAGTGAAGACCAGGTGCCGCCATGCAGACTGGAGTGCAAAGCAGAGTAAAAAGTTGGAGCCTAAGCTGCAGTGCAGGGTGAAGTGAAGACCTGGAACTGGAACTTGTCACGAATGCACACAGGCATGCAAGTGCTCGCATGTTTCCACGAGCTCTACTCTCCCTAAATACCCATGTACCAATTAACTTAGCACTACTTAAACCCTCACTTGTCTTCTTTTCCTCGCTCACAATTGAGGTCTCCTCTGTGAGCTCCGTACTTGTACGTTCCCAGCCCTAGTCTTATGATTTCTACTCTTCCGACAATTCGACTCTTCGCTCATCCTCGACTAAGACTTCGCCTCCCGTTTTTATACCTTCTGCTCTCGGAACCTTCCTGGTTTTTTACCCTAAGCACCCATCCTCGACTACGGCTTCGCCTCCCGTTTTTGTACCTTCTGATCTCTGAACCTTCCCGGCTTTTTAACCTTCTAGCTTTTGTCCAAGACCATGTCTTCGTCCCTCGTTTTGGCACTGAATCACTGATACCTGAATTGCTATGCACAGGGTCCTACCTTCCGTAGTCTGGTGTTACGTGACAGGACTGCAGTTCACGCAGAGATAGGTGTTTGAATCTGCTTAAGGGGAGAGCGCAAGGGTATTCAGCAAAGAGCTCTGGAGTTAAAAGCCTGGAAATTCAGTCTGTCGACCAGGATAAGAAAGCCTTGGCTCGTGGTGTGTCACCCACTTGTCCTTTTGAGCGGATTCCTCTTGCTAAGCTCCTAGGAAAAGGGGTCTGCAAAGGTCTAGCATTACAGGGCAGGATGGCTGCATGTGAAATGCTGCTGAAGCTTCATCTCACCAGACTGGAGAATAATGGAGGTTGTGGAAACAGTACTGCAACCAGTAAGACCAGTGGAATCTGGAACAATGATGAAGCACTACCGAAGTGGTGCCTTGACATTAAGTAGAGAAACAGAGCAATTGAGTAATTGAAATTATAACCTGAAGGGGGTCTGGTCAAAATGACAGCCCTGGAAAACCATGAGCCCTCATGAGAATGCAACAGTTTCACAGAAAAGACACTGTAGGACATCGGTCATAACAAGGAGAGATTCAAATCAGCAGTTCTTTTAGCCACAAGTAATCTATTTTTATTTACAAATATAACTTAGAAATCAGAAAGTAGGATTCTCTGAAACAGTGTTGCAACTTCATGCATTTAACTGTGAATAAGAAGCCATTGATAAGCATCTATTGTTCATTCATGTATTATTACAATTGCCATGGTAAGGATGTTGGAAGCTTATAAGATTCTGTTGACTCACTCTGAGAATTATGTCTCTGTGCATACATTGAATATTTCTGACCTTACCTCGTGACTTCAGAGCTCTGTGCATCACATAGAGCAGAGTATAATAACAGGTGCCATATACAATAAATTATTTAGATTTTTTTTAAGAAAAAGAAAATAAATAAAATCATCCTACAAACATAATAGCTGTCAGTTATTGTCTCTATATTTCAGAATTTACTTACAGAATGTATGTGATATTATTCAGGACCATTACTCAATGATTTCTGAAATAAATTACGATTGGATGTGAGAGAAACAGAAGGCGTTGGTGTATTGGATTGTCATGCCTCTAAGCATGTAATGTAATAAAATTAAGAGAAAGGATACAAAGCTGGTTTTGCAATGCAGCCATTCTATTCCCTTTACAATTCACATTATACAAAAACTGGGCAAGCTCATAAATCTGTGGCTCATAACTAGTGGATTGTGGGTTTAAGATCCTGCTGTGAACCTGTTGTTGTACCTTGAGTGAGGTACTTTGTTGAATGTGCTCCAGTTTGGTAGAAATGGGGACCAACATTGCTGGAGGTAATCCCTGCAGTCAACTGGCATCCTGTCAAAGGAGATGAATCATGCTGCCTTGTCTGTTTAACACAACATTCCAGACAGTCCAAAAGGGGGAATCTCGGGCGCAGGTCAAAGTCCAAAACTGGGGGATCCAACCAAAACAAGACAAATAGAATCCAGAACAGGGACAGGGAATAAAACCAAGGTAAAGAGGCCAGGTGCTCCGAGCCCTGGACTCAGATGGTCAGGATGCAGTGATGAAGTCTATGCCATCAGGGTGTCTCCCAGATCCACGGGTACGCAGGCTTCTGGGTGTCCATCACTCAATGCTGAGCCAGGCATAGTGGGAGCGCCAGGCTTAAATAGTGAGACAAAACAGGAGGCAGGTGCACATAATCAACTAAATACGAAAGGGTCAGAGCACCCTTAAGAGGAGGGATCCCGATCGTGACAGCTGTGGTTTGAATATACTGTAGAAATGTCTTGCATGTCTTGTTTTTTATTAGATTTCAAAGAAGGAAGGATGTCTCCAGGTAAAGCAATGGTGTCAGAGATACCATTGAGGTTTGAGGAATTCTGCTTTAGTAAACACTGTACAATACATAATATGTGGCATAATAAAGGTCAAAGCCACATGTTTACATTAAGGCTGATGAAAACCATGACAGTATAACATTAATCAATGTAAAATTATTTGGTTAAACTGTCTAATGCATTTCTACTCTTTGTTTTGCATGAAGTAGCATTCAGTGATAATGTACAGTAGTTAAGAAATTAGAATTCATTGTAGGTAACAAATTAAATGTAGTTTTTATTTAGTGGCATACACATTAAATCAAGACATATCCATGAAACATTCAAGCTTTCTTCTTATTCTGTCCCTTACTGACTAGTACTTTAAGATAAAAAAATGTTAAAGATTAAATCATGTTAAATAATGGCAATGTTATTTATATATTTGGTAATATGGATAACTACATGGTCTCTTTATAAAGTATCAATTTGAGCTTGGTAGTAAAACCAGCATTTGCTCAATGTACAGTTTCAGAGGACCTAAGCAACTAGCAACTGTAACTTCAGCAATTATTGGAGAAGGGATGTATTTCTGTCTGTCCACACAATGTATGTTGACTGTACAAGAGAGTCAAGCTGTAGGATGCAATAGCATCACCAAAAAAGACATGTTTAAAGAAGGAAAACAGAAAACTAGATTCAGTAACATTTATGTTGGAGTTCTTGAGCCCCATAGCATGGCAATATCATAGAAGTCTGTATATGGACTGATGTAGAATCCACTAAATATCATGTTAAAAATGACAGTTTAAGAGGAAAATGTAAAGCTGTATAGTAAATAAGCAACAGTGAAACTGTTCATATGCTAAACACCCCCGCTTCTGTCTCCAGCCTCTTTTTAAATGTCAGTAGTTCATTACTCTGTATCATTTTACCAGACATGTGAAGACAGCATGACATTTGTTTATGGAGAAAAAATGATTTTACAGGTTTTGATGCACTCCCCCTGGCCCTGAAATGAAACTTTGAAATGAGCCCATAAAAAAATAAAGAGAAATACTATGATTTATTTTTCAGAGTACCACTATCAGTCAATATTATGAAATTCATAAGAGGTACTGCGTACTCTGCACCACTAAGAGATAAGCTAGAAACTGTTTTTTAGATTGAATTGTAGTGAAACTACATGAAAGTGCATTTAAATCTGAGAACAGGAGACACTTCTTTATCTAAAGCACTGCGGGAAGAAGCCACCCAGCCATGCTTGTGTAGCTTCTTTCAGGATACAGCGGTGGGGATCTTTGGATAGCTTAACTACTTAATGGACTAGATGGTCTGAATAGCCTCCTCTCATATGTTTAAACATTTCCGTACTGTCCATCAAATTGGACACGTTTTCCACAGTAGTCCACTGCTAGAGGTATACATGAAAATGAAAAACTATATAAGAAGATACATTTAATGATTTTTTCATATTTGATATTATGTCATAATTTTATTTTTATTTAATAATAACAGTAAAAAATAATTTTCAGCTGAATGCCCCACGGGCATCATTTATAGCCCATTTGTTGAACTTAATACAGTTTAAAAGATTGTGAAGTATCACCAAAATCCAATAGAGGGTATTTTGTGCTGAAATGTTTTATTCGTCCTTGTTTGGTACTAAAATACGTCAGGTGTATATTCAATTGTTTCCAATCTGAAAGTATGTCAGCTACAGCAAATATCTTCTAAACTTTTTTTATAAATATTGTAGGGCTTTCGCCCAGTGACCCTGCTCATGTAAATAGACCTGTGTTAGATTAAGTTTTCCCTGAAGCTTAACACCTCATAAGTGAGAGTGTAGAGTCTGTTAAAGAGTTACCACCCTAAACCTGTGTACATGTTCCGTCAGTCCCATAATTTGTGTGCAAGTCCTGTGGTTGGTGTTCTTGTAAAGGAGAATAAAAGTGGATGTTTGTATGCCTACTTTGGCTCTGCATAAGCGTTACAATATGAATCTGTCTTTCAGAGTTTTAAATGAATTAGTATTGATATTCAATTCAATTTATTTTTATATAGCACCTTTCACAGCAAGGTTGCCCCAAGTCACTTAATAAAGCTATGTGACAATAAATGACTTTACATTACAGAAAGAGAAAAAGCCAAAAGACAACAGAGAAGAGGAACCAAAAGCCTCTGTATGGAGAAAAAAAACCTCTAGCGGTCTAAGGTCAACTGGCTGCCCAACCCCTCTGAGCATGTTAAGATTATACAATTCTATAAAAAGTACTAAATGTGGAGTATTAGGTCTTCCATCATGTCCTTCTGTGTGCCAGTACTCCATGCAGATCTCTGTAGACCAGCAAATCCTCCTAAACGATAGCTGTGTTTGCCAAGTCCCTCTTGGATCTATAAATATTAGATGTTTGAACGTAGTGAAAACAGTTAAATAGGAGGTAAACCACTTAAGGATGTTTCTGCATAGGCCAACCTCAGACTCAAGCCTGTGTAATAAAATACAATGGTCAGCTGTGTCAAAGGCAACACTAAGATCTAGGAGCACAAGCACTGTTGTCAGGTGTGCCGAGGGAAGAAGGTAGGGAAATAGACCCTGTGCAAAGTCAGAGATAGAGAAAATAACTGAATTCCTTAGGAGAATGTAATCCAAATCGAAAGGTTAGAGCGAGGTCAGAGATCAGGAGCAAAGGGTCAGAAATCCAGAGGGTCACAAGAAAAACGAGAGGTTGGACTAAGTTGCAAATTGGATGCATAGCTCTGGCTGAAGAAACCTCAATCGTGAGCGTGGACAAGTTGCAGAGTGGGAGTTTAAATAGACAAGGTAAGTGAAATTAAAAAGTGAGTGATTGGGGGTGCTTTTGGGAATGTGCCGTTATCTGCGTGCCTGCTTGTGGTTTGTGACAACTGTTAAATTCCCTTCATCAGTTGCAAACAGAATATCATTTACAACAATTGTTAATGCAGTTTCAGTGATGTGGCCTGGGCAGAAACCAGATGGGAATTTCTCAAGTATATTATTTGAATTCAGATAAGATTGAAGTTGGCCCATATCTATTCTGTCAAGAATTTTAGATGAAAATGGAACATTTGAGATAGATCTGTAGTTGTTAAGAACTTGTGAATCCAAAATGGTTTCTTAAATAAAGCAAATGTTCGTTGTTCATATAAAATTATTCACTAGGTGGTAATAAAGTTTCATAGAATTAAGGAACAACTCTGATGCATGAAAGACTGTGGAGTGATTTACAAACAGATTCTGCGGTATTCTACAATGGCCCAGTGAACTTTATACACTCTAACGGCAATTACTGTAACTATGGGAAGGCGTTCGCAGAATGCGAAGACTTTATGATTCCCATCTTGGGGATTCACCTGAAGGATCTGATATCAGTGCATGTCGTCTTCCCAGACTGGATAGAGGAGAACTTGTGAATCCAAATTTGGTTTCTTAAGCAGCGGTCTACCAACCGCTACCTTAAATTGGTCAGGTACAATGCCTGATGTAAGGGACACATTCATCATACTAATTATCGGTCCTGCTGGTACTTCAAAGGGATCTTTAACTAATTGGGTGGGGATGGGATCTAAAGGACAGGTGGTTGATTTTGTCTTAATTATTAATTTCTTTAGTTCATGTTCATAAACTTATTGAAAAACACTGAAAAGGTGCACACATTGTTTTTGTACTAGACTTGTTTGCAGCCTGTTTGATTGTGTTTTAAGTCTGATGTTGTTTATTTTATTGTTAAAGAAGTCAATGAAAATGTCATTACTAAAGTTAGCTGGTACTGTTGAAATCAGCCTTATCTGTTAGATTAGCTATTGTCCTAAATAGGAAGTGAGGGTTATTTGTATTGCTTTCTATAAGTTCAGCGTAGTAGGCTGAATGAGCTCTATATAGGGCTTTCTTATATTGTTGCAGGCTATCAGTCAATGCCGACTGGAATACTTGCAACCAGTAGCCCTCCATTGGCACTCTAGTTTGAGTCACTCCTGTTTAAGAGATTGTGGGTGATCATTAAACCATGGAGAGTGTCTAGTGGTTTTGACTACTGTAAGATGACCAGGGGAAGGGTCATCCAGGACAGGTATTTCAGGAACGATCTGCTCAATATACTCGACTTAGACCTGAGCAAGATAGCCGTCAAGAGAAACCAGCTGACCCGTAGATGGAAAGGGCATAGTCTGAAAAACAACGAGACACAGGTGTGTCTCATAAGGAAACAAAATATATATACCCTGGAAACAGTGAACCAGTGCGGAAGCCAGTAGGTGAATGTGTTTTGGAGGAGATAGTGGAATTAGGTTGGTGTTGGTACAGATTGAAGGATAACGGATTAACGGAAGAAATAAAGGATTCAATTTACGGTTTGTGATTTGGATACGACGCTGATTGGTGGTACTTTACAGACTTGGGAACTCGGACTGAATAAGGATTGAGAGAACGGATTGCGGACTGGCTTGGAAGATGAATAAACTGGAGAAACAAAGAAAAACTTCATGGAAATCAAAGAAGAGAAATGTGGTGTGAGTACTTTTGTCTCAATTACATAAACCTTTCCCCCGGAGGCACCACAATTGGTGGAGGATGCGGGCACCCGCTGATCGGGATTGAGAATTGTGGAAATAAAAAGTTGACTTTTTTTTTCTCTCTCGGTTTGTGTGTGAGCTCTCGCTAAGAAAAATGGAACAATTGATACAACAATTATCCCAAGCCACCCTAACCCAGTTCCAGGCTTTAAAAGGACAACAAGAAGCTATACAGGCACAGCAGGAGACTAATAAAATTCAAACTAAGACTAATTAACGAATTATAGAAGATCAGAATTTGGTGAGAGAGGAATTGCAAAGATTAGGAGAGGAAATTAGATGGTCCTCAATAACAGGGAGAGATCCCAGTGCGATAGAAGAAATTGGGCTTCAAAAGATGACAGAGCTAGATGATGTGGAAGCATACAGTATTCAACAACTTTTGAAAGAACAGCTGCCAGGAATGCATGGCCCAGAGAGCAATGAGCAGGGAGACTAGCACATTATTTAATCAGGGAAGCCCAAAAGGCTTATTATGATTTAAAAGAAGAGGAGGCTGAGAATTATGAAACTCTAAATAAGGTGATCTTGGCGAGATTAGGAGTAACAACGGCGATACGAGCAGTCCGGTTCCATAACTGGAGGTATCAAATGGACATGCCCACTAGATCTCAGATGTTTGACCTTGTACATCAGGTGAAGAAATTGCTTCAAACAGAAGAACTAAATTCGGGGCAAGTGGTAGAAAGAGTAGTATTGGATCACTTTGTGAGGAGTCTGCCTGTTCACTTGGAAAGAAAAGTGAGTGATGGGGATCCCCAGACATTAGACCAGGCGATTGATTTAGTAGATTGACAGCATGCCACTGAAGCCTTGATTAAGGAAGAAAGAGGGGAATTTCGAAAAGAGGAGAGGAGAAACCCCCAGAGTTTGGGGAATGGAATGAAGTTTCAGTCACTAAAGTACAGGGACTATCGGGGTCCACCACAATTAAGACATCTCTTCAGGAAAGATCGGTTCAAAGGCACCGACCACGGAAAAAGTCCCATAGATGCTTTAAGCGTTATGAAGAGGGACATTTGGCCAGTAATTGTCCCAACTTGTGTGAACCTATGCAAGTGGACACTAGAGATGAAGCAAAGTGCAACTACCTCACGGCAAGTGAACCGTCCTGTGAGGATCCCCACATTGCTAAAATCAAGATAGGGGGAAAACCTGTCGAGGCACTGTTAGACTCTGGAAGTATGGTGACCCTGGTGACTTCTACAGCACTACCTGTAGGAACCGAGATCAGACAAGCGGAGGGGATATCTATTACTTGCAAGGTGTATCCGTCTGCGAAAGTTTCCATTTCTACAGAAATGGGAACGTATAGTTCGACTGTAGTGGTGGTTGAACAATTGCCTTACCCTGTGGTGTTAGGACGTGACTGTCCCCACTTTTTCCAAATTTTGAATACTTTCCAGTTGGCTTGACAAAGTTCACTCCCCTGTCCGGGAGACTCGGACAATAACACAGATTCCCCTGGAGAGGTGGACCAACCGGAAGAAGGCTCTGAAATTGGAAATGAGTTCTTAAATATGGATTTACCGGACTGGGAGCCACCAGAACATCGAGGTAAGTTTGGGACAGCCCAGTTGGAAGATGGGAATTTAAGACATGCACGGGGACATGTGAGAAAAATTGAGGGAAAGTTGTGTAATAATAATTTTATGGTAAAAGACAATCTCCTCTATCAGGTGCAGAAGAGGGATCAAGAAGAAGTGGAGCAACTTCTTATTTCCCCGAGCCTTCCAGTCGAAACTCCTCAACTTGGCCCATAGCCATCTCCTGGGAGGACACCTGGGCGTGAAGAAAACAGCTGAGAGACTACTCTCTCGATTTTTCTGGCCCGGAATATACAAGGCCATCAAGAGATATTGTCGGGAATGCCAAGAGTGTCCGAAAACTGCCCCACAACCTTATTATAAAAACCCTTTGATTCCCCTCCCAATTATAGAAACTCCTTTTGAGCGCATTGGGATGGACTTAGTGGGATCCCTGATTTAAACCACAAAGGGGCATCAAAATATATTGGTAATAGTGGCCTATGCCACGAGGTACCCCGAAGCCATTCCTCTGAGAGCCGCTACAGCCAAAAACATAGCTAGAGAGCTAGTGCAAATTTTATCTAGAGTGGGAATTCCTAAGGAGATCTTAACCGATCAAGGAACTCCTTTTATGTCAAAAATCATGCGAGACCTAAGTAAGCTTTTGGGTATTCATCAGGTCCGAACCTCGGTATATCACCCAGAAACACGGAATAGTAGAGCGCTTTAATAAGATCCTGAAAAGCATGCTGAGGAAGGCCATGCAAAAGGACGGCAAAAATTGGGATCAATTGCTCCCTTAGCTAATGTTTGCTATTCGAGAAGTAGCGCAGGCCTCGACTAGGTTCTCTCCGTTTTTATTATTATACGCTTGGAGACCCCGGGGCTTATTAGATCTGGTCAAAGAGTCTTGGGAGCATTAGCCTTCACCATTACAGACTGTCATTGAACATGTGGAACAAATGGGGGAAAGAATAAACATTGTTGTTCCCATTGTGAAGGAAAACTTGGAGAAGGCCCAGATGCAACAAAGGCAGATTTATAATAGGGGAGCTATTGTGCGGGAATTTCATTCAGGGGACAAAGTATCGCTATTAGTCTTGACCCCGGAATGTAAATTCCTGGCCTCCTTGCAGGGGCCTTATGAGGTGGTGGAAAAAGTGGGTCCTGTCACTTATAAAGTTAAGCAACCTGACAAACGACGACAGCATTAGATATACCATTTGAATTTATTAAAGAGGTGGCATGGTGCAGAAGTTCTGCTCACCCACTTCTCCCCTCACCCTTTGGAAGAAGAAACTGGTGCTGTCGCCATGGGGGACCTGGCTCCGGCGCAGAAGCAAGAATTACAAGAGTTCCTATCGCAAAAAATATATTTTTTCCCGAAGACCTGGTCGAACTCACCTCATAAAACATAAGATTATCATGGAACAAGGAAAAAGGGTAAGACAGCTCCCCCAGTCGAATTCCTGAAGCCAAAAGGAAATAAATTAAGGAAGAGGTAGAAAAAATGTTAAGAATGGGAATAATCCCATGGCGAGTGGGCTAGCCTGCTACTGATACCCAAGCCAGACGGAACTATTAGGTTCTGTAATCATTTCAAAAGCTTAAATGAGATCTCGCTGTTTGACGCATACCCTATGCCCTGAATAGATTATCTAATCGAGCGATTAGGTAATGCCCGATATATCAGTATGCTAGATCTTGCGAAGGGATATTAGCAAGTAACCCTAGCCGAAAAAGCTAAAACCAAGTCTGCTTTTGCCACCCCGGGGAGGCTGTACCAGTATCAAGTACTTCCGTCTGGTTTACACGGCGCTCCTGCTACGTTTCAGAGATTAATGGACCAAATACTCAGACCTCATAGAGATTTTGCAGCTGCCTACTTAGATGACGTCGTAATTCATAGCACGACACGGGAACGACACCTACAACACCTGGATGCAGTAACTGGAGCTTTGCAAGAAGCAGGATTAATGGCTTATCCAACAAATGTTGTCTAGGGACCCAGGAAGCCAATTATCTCGGCTATACGATTGGGAGAGGAATGATCATGCCACAAGAACAGAAGGTGCATTTAATTAGAAACTGGCCTAAACCTTCTACAAAAAAGCAAATACGAACGTTTTTGGGATTGGCGAGTTACTATCACCGTTTCATTTCAGGATTTGCCTCCATTGCCGCTCCATTGCATGACTTAACAAAGACAAGTTGTCCTGAAAAAATAAAACAGACAGAAAGGGAAGAGAAGGCTTTTCAAGAACTAAAAAAAACTTTATCTTCTCAACTGGTCTTACAGGTGCCTAACTTTAACAAAACATTAATGGTACAAACTGATGCGTCTGACACTGGGATTGGAGCCATACTATCACAAGAAGTTGAAGGACTGGAGCACCCCATTTTGTATATTAGCCGTAAATTAAACCCTGTGGAAAAACATTATTCCACAACAGAAAAAGAATGTCTTGCGATAAAGTGGGCCCTGGAAGACGATTTATCTTGTATACTGACCATGTACCACTAACCTGGTTGTTAAGAAATATGGCCAAAAACGATCGAATTACGCAATGGGGCCTTAGTCTCCAGAGGTTTCAGTTCCAAACGGTTTATAGACCTGGAAAGAAACAAGGTAATGTCGATGCCTTCTTGCAAATGCATTGTTTCTTTTCCAGGCAGACGAGGACGGGGCTGATCTCAGGGAGAGAGTATGTAAGATAACCAGGGGAAAGGTCATCCAGGACAGGTATTTCATGAACGATCTCCTCAATATACTCGACTTAGACCTGAGCAAGATAGCCGTCAAGAGAAACCAGCTGACCCGTAGATGGAAAGGGCATAGTCTGAAAAACAACGAGACACAGGTGTGTCTCATAAGGAAACAAAATATATATACCCTGGAAACAGTGAACCAGCGCCTAAGCCAGTAGGAGAAAGTGGAATTAGGTTGGTGTTGGTACATATTGAAGGATAACGGATTAACATAAGAAATAAAGGATTACGGTTTACGGTTTGTGATTTGGATATGACGCGGATTGGTGGTACTTTACGGACTTTGGAACTCGGAACTCGGATTGAAAGAATGGATTGCGGACTGGCTTGGAAGAGGAACAAACTGGAGAAACTGAGAAAAACTCCGTGGAAATTAAAGAAGAGAAGTGTGGTGTGAGTACTTTTGTGTCAGTTACATAAACCTTTCCCCTGGAGGCACCACACTACCTTAGTCTTTAACAGGGTTATTTCATGAAGGGCCTATCTGACCAATATATTATAGTTGTGTGTGATTTTGTCAACATTAGTACTGGAGATGAAGTTAGCATTATTCATCGCTTTCATAAATTTTAAAGAAGTACCCCTACTGATGTGCTGTGTCATAATAATCTTCTCCTTGGCAACTACAGAGGGTAGTCGAATCTCAAAAGTAATTAAAAAGTATTACGTATGAAGTAAGAGACAAGATGTAAAAAGGGTTAACTTAAGTCAGTTCTGCCTGAAAATTAGACCTCTAAGCAACAGGGGTTTATGGCAGGAAAGGGGGTTAACTGATAAGGATTCCAGAAGCGAGCTAGGAACCCCCTGGGGGCGTAATCTTAAACTGACCATTTGGTCAGGGTCTCTTAACTGGCCAAATACCATGACCCCCCCCTTACCATAACACCGAATGACGTCCAAAGCAGCAAGGAAGGACTATATAACCTAAAAGTTTGTACCGGCACATCGAACAATACTTCGGTTTTGTTGTTTCTTGCGGGAAACAACATGTTCCTTGCATGCAATAAACTCATCTGTTTTACTTCATCTCGGGATCCAGAACCTTATTCTTTCTGTTACAACAAAATTGGCGTAGTCGGCGGATGCTCCAGAAGGCGCAGAACTTCCCATCGGCAGGAGAGACGGTCAGCGCTCACATTACTAAGAGGTAAGGACTCCTCTTTTTAAAAAAAAAAAGTCCCAACTCTCTCTGACTGATTGGGAAGTCTCTGCTCCCTGCGAGAATCGCCCGAGATGACGGAGTAAAAATGAGTTCCTGAATTCCTCTGGCCCAGGGTATGTAATGGGTGGTTTGCTTAAGCCCAGAATTTGGTCTGGCAGCCGGTCCGCGGTATTGTGTACAGGCGTTCGAAGCTGGTGTATGCCTTAATTGCGCGTGGAGTTTTTGAACAGGTTTTGGACCTTTACCGCGAAGTTCAGGACTGGTGTGGGCCTTAATTGTGCCCGGAGTTCTGAAGTTCAGGACTGGTGTGGGCCTTAATTGCGCCCGGAGTTCTGAGGCTCAGGATCGGTGTGGGCCTTAATTGCGCCCGGGGTTCTGGAGCTGAGTGGTGCATTAAATGCACGTTATTCAGGACTGGTGTGGGCCTTAATTGCGCCCCGGAGTTCTGAGGCTCAGGATCGGTGTGGGCCTTTATTGCGCCCGGGGTCCTGGAGCTGAGTAGTGCATTAAATGCACGTATAATCCAGGATTGGTGTGGGCCTTAATTGCGCCCGGGGTCCTGAGATTAGCTACGCCTTGATCGTGCACGGATTGGCATGGCGTGGTTTTTTGTTTTAAAGGAAACAGAAGTAGAAGATATATATATATATTTTTGGTGTTTTCCTTGTTTGTGAATACATATACACACGCACGACACTAACATAAACATACCTCATAATAAAAGAGCAAAGCATTAAGAAGCAGGATTTAAAGGACGTTGAGACCCGAGAATCGCCCTGATTGAACTCAGTGTGTAAGTCCACCCCGGGGCAAAAGCAGCGATTCTGGCGTTCTGGGGATGGTGAATTACTGATCAAGAAAGGGGGTTTTCGAGGTCTCGTTCCTTGCTTGTGAACAGTGCGGTGTAAGTCCTCTCTAAAGTCTCTGAGAGGGATTTAGATCAGAAGGTAACAGACGCCCTTAGCTGAATGAGTGCAGGAATGCACAGGTTTTTCAAGTGAAAGCATCCCCCTACTGTATGAGCTGTTACCTCACACATGACAAAAGAAAAAGAGACCGAACATGTGTGCTAACTGATGGTTTGAGAAAGTGGTGGAAGGGTCCGTTTATATATATCGGAAAACTGTAAGTTGACGGAAAAAAAGGAGAAAAATATGCGAAAAGTTGAGTTTGTCAGAGGGAGTTCGGGGCGAAGATGCCTGTAAAGAAAGCATATGAGTATTGATTGGCAAAAGCGCAAGCATGTAGCTCCCACCCTGGTGCACTGCCGGCACCAGTGGTGGCAGATACATGAGAGAAAAGAAAAAAAAGAAATTGGGATGTGACTTCTTAAAAGTGTGTTTATGGGAAAAACAAAAACCCGAAAGAAAAGATACTTTACTCGCTACGAAAGAGTATGAACAAAAGCGAAAAGAGGCAGTGCAGGAGAATCAGAAACTAAAAGAAGAATTAGTTCCTGGTCGCACTGCACTAGTTAATGTGTTATATCCTGCTCTCCCATAGGGGAACAGACAGGCAGGAAATGAAAATAATTGGGATCAATTCCCACAGTGACCATATGGAGATGGGGGGTCTGAGTGGGATGACACCTGGTACGAGTGTGATAGAGACGGAACAGGAACTCCCTTAAACAGAGGGCGCCCGCAGACCTGTACTCTCACCCTAAGTGGGAGAGGGCCTGATGTAGCGGGGGCTGGCGCTGTTGATGACAGCATCACTCTAACTGTCTCGGACCCCGTCTAGGAGGTCTGCACTCGCACCTACCTTCCCTGATTCCCCCATACGATCAAATCCAAGATATTGACCGGTGGGCTAAAGTACCTCACCCGAAATTAGGAACGCAGCGAACCTGGAGTGTGCTTCAGGAATTAAAAGGATTAATGTAGAAGTAAAACAAGAATACAGCACATTGTAGTACGAAGAGAAAAATATATTCTCGATGTGTTTGTGTGTTTTATGAATTTGTGTGCCGGAATGTATGTGTGTAACTGTGAGTTTTGGTATACTAAATGACGGTGCAAGTGTGTTTAGCCAGCGGGACTGGCTAGAGACGTAACTAAAGAGACTTGACGAAAATCAACTTAAGGAGATTGGAAAATATAAGAGCGTCTGAAACGTATAAGTACAGTACAGGTGGACGTAAAAGTAATTAGATAAACAGTTTTTGTATTTTTATACAATTAGTTGCAATAGTGGAAACAATTTGGATTTATTCGAATGTCTCGAAACCAGACATGCTGAAACGCTGTAGGTTTAGAATCGAGACTGGGGAGAATAACGTCTTGTGAGAAGATCTGTTTAACTAACGATTAGATCCTGTAAATCCCTTGTAGCCTCCCTAAGTCTGTCCCAGTCCAGTGGATAAAAATGTACTGTTAATGAAGTGTTGGTTTCTCTGTTAGGGGATACTGGACTACTACTGTCATGCTTGTTTCACTCCTCTGTTCAACAGTGCTATAGAGTAATGTATATGGGAAGACGGCAGGAGGCCACAGGAGTATTGGGGCAGCAAGTTTTACTTGCTGAGTACCAGATTTTAACATTCACGTGCACTTATCACACGAATGTGGGTGGTTTTATCCCAGATCTATTGGGTTGGAATATTATGCATTACAAAGAATGACTATCCAGAACAGGGTATCACGTGGCTTCAACTGACTGTGATCACTCAGTATGTTGATGGTATTCTGAGTGCTTCCCCTGACGAGGAAACCCACAAGTCTGAGTTGCTTCAGGTTTAGAGTGTCTAATATTAAGCAGTTATGATAAGGCCCTTTTGTGTCGAGCATTGTGTAATTTTAATAGGGCCTGGGTGCAATGTTTTTACGGGGTGAGCACAACTTTTAACAGATCTGCTTAAGGGGGGAGTGCAGTACAAGGACAAGATTGCCTTGGTTCCAGCAGCAAAAGCCGCCTGTAATAATTTGAAACAAGCTCTCTTACAGGTGCTGAGACTTGGGTTTCCTCAGATGGATCAACCATTCCTTTGTATGTAAGTGTGGACAAAGGGTTCTGGGCAGCTGTGCTGACGCAGGAGCATGGAGGTAGGCACTATTATACTATTAGATACTGTAGCCAAAGGGTGGGGGACCGTGAAAATTTAAGAAAATGTAATACTGTTTACTGATGGGTCCTCTCTGATGCATGAGGGAGAACAGAGAACAGGCTGAGCCGTTACAACAGAATTCGAGGTGCTAACAATCGGAAAATGCCCCTCCACTGCCTCAGCGCAGCAAGCCAGTTAAGAGCATTGATGGAAGATTGTAAAAAGAAAGATGTTAAAGGGTTACTGTATATGTATATAATGTATGTATTTGTTGCATGTAGGCCACAATTCTGGATGGCTATGGAGAAATAGGATTCTCTCACAACGGCAGGGACTCCAGTTAAGAATACTGGGCTTATCTCTGAAATGATTTGTAGTTTTACAGCTGCGGACAGAAGCAGCTTGAGTAAGGTGTAAATAACACAATAAATAAAGAATTCCAGTAACTCAATGTAACAACCATGCAGATGCAGATGCCAGACGAGCGGCACTGGGAGAGCGGGAGTCTGAGACCCCTGTGAAACCTCTATTGGGGAAAGGGGAGAATTCAGGTTGAGGGCTTTAATAGATGTTTAATAGTGGTTAGAAAAAATGTGTAAAGAATGTGGGGTTGTATAATGATGGGATGTGGGCTGGCACATACCCAAGTGTATGACAAAGATGATCCCATGGTACGGACTGCCCTGCCCCTTGGATACTGATCTAGGGGCATACTACACTGGGAAGGTGTGCCAGACTGTAATTGCCTCACTAGGGGTAAGTTGGAAGTCACATTGCCCCCATCACCCACAGTCTGAAAGACCAACTAAGGAAATATCAACTGAAGGAACACCGTGGGTAGATGCTCTACCTGCGGTCCTGTGCGGTTTGCAGGGTGGAGCAAACAGAACTGTGAGACTGAGCCCATTTGAGATCATCACAGGCAGCCAAAGAAACTCCCTGGAGGCCAAGTTTGGCTCATGGACTGTTGAATTTACTAACTCTCTATTACAGTATTGTAGGTTTGTTAACTGAAGCGGTGCACAGGGCTCATGAACAGGTGCTGGACGATTGGGGACCTCTAGTAGAGGGGAGACACGACCAGATACCTGGCGAGTGGGTGTGGGTGAAGAAGAGATACCCTGCCAGATGTTGTAATCCTGCTGGGAGGGAATATCAAGTGCCAATAACTACTGACTGTGCCATCTGAGTGACAGGATGAGATCACTGGATCCGCGCATCGCACTTTCACCGAGCCACTGCACCAGAGACTGAGTGAACAGAAAGAAGGATGTTGTTACCGTTTCTGTGTCTGATGCTTCCTAAGAACCAACAGTGTGCTTGTTAGGCCTGAGGAGCATTACTGGGGATATGGTTTCAATACATTCCGGGTGTTGGCATATCTATCAGCCAAAAAATGATAATCGGAGTTGGGTCAATATTGCTATTCCAAGATCCTGACGATAGATCTCCACATGGCTGAGGTCTGCGTTTCGGTCCTGGAGTAGGACTTTATGTATTTGTAGTATTAGGGTTGTTTTATATGTATAATTGTAACTATCACTTGTACAAAAACATCAATAACATCTTGTTGTAACAATGGAACGCACAATGTCATGGTAATGCATGCCTGTACATCTAAAAAGGAAAGATCTGCCCTGACATTGTATGTGTAAAAATAGTCAGTCCTGACGTATGCCATATTTTATAAGGGGGGAATGAAGTAAGAGACAAGATGTAAAAAGGGTTAACTTAGGTCAGTTCTGCCTGAAAATTAGACTTCTAAGCAACAGGGGTTTATGGCAGGAAAGGGGGTTAACTGATAAGGATTCCAGATGCGAGCTAGGAACCCCCTGGGGGCGTAATCTTAAACTGACCATTTGGTCAGGGTCTCTTAACTGGCCAAATACCATGACCCCCCCCTTACCATAACACCGAATGACGTCCGAAGCAGCAAGGAAGGACTATATAACCTAAAAGTTTGTACCGGCACATCGAACAATACTTCGGTTTTGTTGTTTCTTGCGGGAAACAAGACTTCGGCTTTATTGTTCCTTGTATGCAATAAACTCATCTGTTTTACTTCATCTCGGGATCCAGAACCTTATTCTTTCTATTACAACACGTATTATGTGATATGTAAAATATATTTGTAAGTTTTACTCAATTAAATGAATTATTGTTTTGATCCAAGCTATTCAATAAAGCATGTTTACTGTGAATGCCTCATATCCTCTTAAAATAAAAATAAAAATAAAAAACTGTTGACAGGTTTGAGATGTGTGCAGGTGTAATTTGTAATATACACAAACTCACACACATAAACCCAAGCAGGTATTAGATATGGAACAGCACCTTGGATGAGTCTTTGATTTATGTCTATTTCATCCAATATCTGTTTTTTTTCCATCACCACTGAAATAATATTTTTTCAATTCATTGAAATCTAACATGACTTTTCCTCCTATTATGAGATATCCATATGTGTACATATTTTTTTTGTATTTGTTGTTTTACAACAGCTGGACTGCTGAGTTAATATAATAAACAGCATACATTTACAATATCAATATCTATGGATTTGGTTTTGATGTCAAATATTTTTTTAAAGAACATGTGCACAAAATGTGGGCCATTATGATGTGGAATATCATTTCATTCTTTATTTACCATATTGTCCTCAAGAAATAACAAGAAAGTATGTATTCTTTTGACTGCCCTTGACTGAAACTATCACCTGATTCCTGTTTTGTTTCTTTTTCTCTTCTGTAAAAATTACTTGATTTACGATTCAATAAAAATCTTACTCATTTATGTGTCTAAAAATACATGTCTCAAGGCCCAAAAGATATGAGAACTTCTTATTTTCTTTATCACTAGGTTTGGAACTGCAGTTCCATCTAAGCTTTCAATTTGTTAAAATTCAGAACTTAGTAGTTCAGTCACATCATAATTAATGTAGCATGGCAACTAAGTTGGTTGTCATACTACAGTATATTCAAGTTTATTTCCAACTTGCCTGGCTGAGTAAATGGCAAAACATAGTGTTAGGTTTGAGGCTAACATGAGCCCTTTCACTTTATAGAGGAATGAGCTGAACGAGGGATGTGAGGAAAGTGCACAAAGAGGAGCTCGGAAGGTAAGATATTTATAAACAGGAAAGAAGAAGTGGGTGAGATTTGAATTTGATCTCTATTCGAACTTCTGCTTAAAAACTCCATTAAGTACATTAAGTACACTCCATTTGCTTTTCAGAAGGCTTTCAAATAGTGTATTATCATAATATTGTTCATTGTCAATCAATACAGTACTGAAATACTGGTTGGGGGAAGGAGTAAACGTTTATTCTATGCTGAAAAGTAAAACAAAACAAAACGTTTTGGCTGTGGAGCCTTCTTCAGGTGTGAGAGAGAAAAATATGTTGATGAAATGTGAGAGAACAAAAACCAGGAGTGGAGAGGAGGTGGGTGTGAAGTCGAGAGAGGTGAAGAGAGGTGAAGTCAAAATCTGCAAATGAATAGAGAGGATTAGAAGGAAATAGGTTTGTCGTTGAGAGAAGGGGGAAGGTGTGATCCTATTTTCAAGAATAATTTTGGTTTTGGATGTCTTTTTGCAATAGGAGTTCCAAAACTCCACTTTAAGAATGAAGATGGAGCGATCAGTATGATCATGGTCATTAAAGGTGAAATGGGAGACTATGGGCTTGGAGAGATCTTTGATCCTAACAACCCTGATATGTTCCTTGAAGTGGTGCCCTAGTCTCCTTCCAGTTTTGTCAATGTAGGTAGCTGGGCATTTTCTGCAAGAGATTCAGTAAATAAGGTTGCTGGAAGTACAAGATGTCATCTGAGTGATCCGGAATTGTCCAGAGGGACCTTGAATATGCATGGTATTGGATATATATTTACAGGTGGGTGTCGATTCTGCTTCTCTCCTGCGCCCGCCTCCTCTCCACTCCTGCTTTATCGGCTGCCAATTTTCCTCTCTCTTACGCATGAAGAAGGCTCCACAGCTGAAACATTGTGTTTCATTTCTTGTCTTTTCAGCATGGAATAAACCTTTCCTTGTTCCTTTGCAGCCTATGCATGCTGACACCGCTACCTACTTGAACTACTGGTTGAGGATACCAGCAAAGGTAGAAATACTGGCAAAAGTCACCCCTTGCCTTGTGTTTTATAATAAAACCTATGACATACTGTAACTGGGACCTAGATCACTCTGTTCTTTAAAAAAATAAGATCTCAGGTAAATGAAATATCAGTACTAGAGTAAAAAAAAATCATGCTTTAATAAATGTAGGTGGGGTAATGTATTTTATACTTTTCCTTCTAATATTGATTTTGTCTCTGTGACACTCTCTGAAGTTTTTTCACCATGAGCAGGTTGTACCTTGCTGTTAGATCCTCTTCTTTTGCATGTTGGATTAACTTGGATTCCTGTTTCATGAATAAATATCTTTGATATTGTATTTTTATAATAAACAGAATGAATTCTCTTCACATAATAAGGTTGCACCATTCTTGTGAAAAACAAAAAAACTAATAGCTCAACAATCCCCTTGGGGCTTTGGACCTTGTCTGCACTCTAACAGAGCCACTCACAAGGTGCTTGTCAAATTGGATTTTGTGCTGCTTCTCTCATTAAGTACACTCATACGCATGGTTTCTCTTTTTAGCAGAGAGCAAGAGGGAGCAAGCAAAGGAGAAAATTGATGTGAAATGGTCTGTTTGTCCAAATGTGCAGATTGACACAGGAAAGATTTAGGCTAATAGACCATTTTAGCAACTAACACTGAAGCAAGGATACTAGTATGTGGGTAAGTAGTTGTCAGGCTCTTAGAGTGACACTTACAAATTACTCTGACAATTGACTTGATCTGGAATGTCCACTGCTTGATGCAAGATGAAGCACAGGCCATGAGAGAATCAGAAAGTGGGGCTGCGAATCTAAACAGACTTCAAAGGGAATAAAGCAGAAACTACAAAGGGGTGGAAGCCTCAGTGAATTTGAGAAGAGGTGTAAAATAGAACAGTGATTCTTGTTAACACAGTTCCTTTAAGCATCTGGAGCACTTGATAAACTGTCAGTGCAGTTTTTGCCTGATGATGACTCTTTGCTTTGTTATTCAGTGTTTGAACATGCTTTGCCTTACTACAGTGGAAGTTGCATTCCATTTACAGAGAATCATAAGGCATACTGCACATCACAAGAGCACAACACTTTGTTTTAACATTACACAACATACTGTATGTATCCTTTAAGCCCCTTTAGTCTCCTTTTCCATCTTATCATATCAATCCCATTGGTATTGCTCCACAGATGCTTTCAAAAAAGAATCACAATATTATCAACCTTTCTGCTCCTAGGGGCCAATCTGTAAGAAGCATCAATTCCCTCATTCTGCCTAATCAGTTTTCTCCTCATGACAATACTGTCCAGGATGCCATCTTGTGCATCAAACAAGCAGATATTTCAGATGGATTCAAACTCCCATCTACCCATCTCTTCACCATGTTTGATTTTTAAATAAATAAACGTTCGCTACCCAATTTATCCTTAGTTGCGACAGAAGCCCCAAGATATTTTATTCCCCCTCTGAGGCTTATTGTTGAATCTTACACAACACCTAATAAAGCTCTTTTCTCCCCCACCTTCTAGATGACTTTCTTATCTCTCTGCTTTCAGACCCCCATGCGCTAGTCTTACATTTTACCACTCTGTTTTCTTCTCTTGGTTTTCCCGTGTCTCAGCAGAAAACTATAGGTCCTCTCACCAGTTCACTATTTCTTGTTATCACCCTGGATCCAATCCAATTTAAAGCCTGCCTCCCTCCTGACAATGATGTTGAGTGTAGAGCATAGGAAACTCTTCCTTTCTGCAGGAGCAAATATTGTTTTAGTTAAGGAAGACACTGTATGGAAAAATGTTAACTATCCTGCCATGATAACTAGCCATGAAACATTTTTACTTGTTTTTCAGAAACCCTGTGGGTACTGGTTAGCTAGACTAGAAAGCTCATTACAACAAAATACAAAGTTCTTTGAGTTAAGCTCACATTCCTTCTTCCATTCCATTTCTGAGAAATATTTTTTTTCCTTAGTATTAATATTTACAAAGGAGCTTATGTTTACAGCTGTGTAGTTGTATACAGGAACCTCTGATCTCTGTTCAGGAATTAATGTTTTCAGATAATATGTTGTTGTCTAATAAAATTTGCTGAAATGTCAAAGAAATAGAGGACTAGTCATGATTATATAGTGTGCATATGTGTACCTTTTTAAGCAGAACAAAACTGGAATGTAAAACAAGGAATCAAAAGTAAGACCTGAAAACAATGGTTCTGTAAACATAAACAACTGTACTCAAAAGATAAAGACCAAATAAAAGTCAAATAAATAAAAATGTAACTTTACATTTCCTTCCGTAATATGCAAGGTCTGATTAAACTATTGTATTTGAAAAAAAAACATCTTTAAAGCAACACTCTATTATAAATCATCCTCATTGTTTCAAACAACTCTCGAAGACTAAATTAAAGCTAATCCCAGTAGGAATGATTTCTGCTGTTTACAAATTCCATAGCAACCTGTGATAAATCTGATCTTTTTCTTATTCATTGTCTGTAGTTTTATTTTTAGATTCTGTTCATTTTAGGCACATTGAAGAGCACACATTTGACACCAGTTAATCTCACCCTTTGATAGGCAGCACCAGACTGAATTGCCACATACTGTACAACCTGTGAGGCCAGCAGTTCCATTTTAAAACTATTTTGCAATTTTTTCATTGGACCATCAGATGATAGGATTGTTTGCCATGCAATGTTTTAAATGTTCTGATATTCTGAATGTGACTGATTTACAGTAGTCTGCCTCTTATATTGAAACACAAATATTCAATGACTAAATTGGATTATTTTAGTCAGGATTTTAGTTTCTCCACTATTATCTGAAGCTACACAAGCTATAGCTACTTTTACAAAGACGTAAGGCACTAATATTCCCCTATCGATCTTATTGATCTCCGTTGTTAAATTACTGCAGTTTTATTTCTCCTTTGAATACCATTATGGGATGTCCATAAGAAACTGTAAATTTGGCCATAAACTGACAGAGGTTATAGTCATCTGAATGACCACACCTATCAGATGTTGTTCAGCCATTGTTTGAAAGATTCCAATACAGATGCCTGCAAACTCAGAGTACAGTGTGTCAGTTTCTTACATACGGCATCCAGTATGTAAAACATTAGAACATTTTTTTGGTATGATGTATATTAGAAAGCAACTTTCACTGAATGACAGAAATGTTCATAATACTACACTTTATTTTAGTTCTGAATTTTGAGAGCTCATGCACCTTAAAGAAAAATAAAATGACACAGTAAGATATCAACAGAAAAGTTTTTTTAAGGGGTTCTTTGCTTAATTCACAAACAAGCAAAAGAAGTTAAAGAATATGTACATACAGTATCACTATTAACATATTGTATCAGCTACTCCAGAGTATTTTAGATTTTCAGTGTCTCAGTTTCAGCTTTGTTTAATAATAATAAGAATAATTGCTTACCACTTATATAGTGCTTTTCTTGACACTCCACTCAAAGCGCTTTACTGGTTAATGGGAACTCCCCTCCACCACCACCAATGGATGATGCAATGGCAGCCATAGTGCACCAGAACGCTCACCACACATCAGCTATCAGTTGGGAGGAGAGCAGAGTAATGAAGCCAATTCATAGATGGGGATTATTAGGAGGCCATGATTGGTAAGGGCCAATGGGAATTTTGGCCAGGACGCTGGGGTTACATCCCTACTCTTTTCGAGAAACGCCCTGGGATTTTTAATGACCACAGAGAGTCAGGACCTCTATTGGATACCCATGGTTTAAAGTGGAATTTGCACATTGTTCCTTTTATTATTTTATGTTGAGTACTACAATGTAAGCATTATCCTGTCGTATCTCAGACTGATTCTGGGAAGTCTTCCTTTAAATAATGTTCAATTTAACGTCTAACTGTAAGCACATGGTATGCAGCAGCCATAGGTTAGGTGTAATATAATGCATGCTGTTGCCTCATCATGGTTCATTCCACCTGCAGTGTTCTTCCCACAAACTGAGAAAAAAATTAAAAGAAGGTGATGGAGGAGGTGTCAAGGCTGCCAATAAAGACAGAAAATACAGCTATAAATAATGATTGCACAGTGAAACTCGCACCTAGTATGGTTATGCTGCTTGGCCTGAAGTCAATTTAATTTAAATGTAAATTTTATCAATGTCAGGCCTTAAAAGGCTTATATTAGTAAATAGAAAGTTAATGAATATATTTAAATATTTCTTACGCAAAATCCTCTTCGTATTAAAATGTATCCTGAAATGCATCTATTTTGGAAATAATTCACACTGCCACCATTTCAAATTCAATTAGGTTGAGCCTAGCAACACTTTCCAATTGAATTAGTGACCGCATCTGCTCAATGCAGCTTTCACACATTCTTATTTTAAAAAGACTGCACTACAGGGGATGCAGACTTCTGTAATCTATTTGAAGTCAGTTACACACAATAACCAATGTTTTAAGTCAAACTGTAAAGGCTTTTATCATGTGTATTCTTGATTTCTTGGTTCCTGGTTGTCTCCACACCTTTTTAGAAGTCATTCTGTTGTGTTTATGGTATTAGCATTAACACCTAAAACATGAGTGGTACAGTACAAATCAATCACAGAGTTGTGGTTCCTGAGTTAATTAAGCAATCAACATCCCATCATACTTAGGATGATGTATAAAAATGCTGGGCAGGCCTAATTGCCGATTATTTTGGTTACTTTTGCTAGAAGAAGAGATTACAGTGACTTTGAGAGAGGGGTGATTGTTGCAGCACATTTGGCAGGAGCTTCAGTGCCGAAGACTGCTCACCTTGCTGATGTTTTCTGAGGAAAGTCGCTAAGGTGATGATGGCATGGAAATCTGAGGGAAAGCAATGGTAGCACTTTACAATACTGTTGCAATATTAAGGGTTTATAAATGCTCTTTTAATAATGAACTGGCAAGGATTCGTAGTTTATTGAAAATGAACAAAGTATTAATTAAGAATTAACAAAGGTGTTCTTAGGCCTTTATTAACTGTGATTTTCAAGCTTTGTAAATGTTTTCTTAAAATGGATCTAACACAAACTCATACTCATACAGAGAGTGAACAACACATTAACAGATGCCAATTTTTGTTTTGCTAATCATGAAATCAGAGAAGCTATTCATGCAGGCTGATTTAAAGATGTTTTCTTTTGATAAGGGACAGCTCCCAAATGGGGATGCACTTAGCTAAGCCTGGCTATCATGATCAATGGTCATCTATTGGCGCCTATCTGTCTAGGGAGTGCCAGATGGACATCTGGACTGCATTCCTAATTGTCAGGAGTGACTCATATCTCACCTTGATCAACCAATCAGGGACTGGTAGGGCCGAGTAACCCATGTGGGACTCTGATGCCCATGGAACTTTCAGCCAATGAACGAGCTGAAGTTCCTCCAGGTAAAAACAGGCAACACAGAGAGCCTGTAGTGGACTTTTCTGAAAAGGAGAATTCTAAGGAGAATTCCAGGGGTGCGAGTCAATTCCAGGGCAGGACAGGCCAGGAGCAGAAAGGCTCCCAAGGGCAGGACATTCTCGCAGCGCGCCTCCTCACCATCCTGAGACTCAGCCCGGACAACCACGGAACGGCCAGTGTGTCCGAGTGCCAGAACTTTCCTCTGTTCTAAGAGTCTAGAGCGGAGGTTGCCACAGAGTAACCAGAGGATCCACCCGAGGTTAGCACCAGCAGCAAGCCTCGTGAACAGGTCGGAACTGTGGACAGCTGAATCACTATTCAGAACTAGTGCTTCATCAGGAACGAACCGGTCTTCTTCCTGACTTGCTGGGACCCACAGTTATCTTTTCTCCTGTGCACAAACTGTGCTAGTTAAAGCCAACACTAACTAGCCGGTCAGTGAGCATCAGCAGCGCACCGTCGCAAGCCGCACAGCACAGCCTGGCACCTAACCAGACAGCGCGGATTGGACAGCAACAAGCCTGCAACTGTATCTTTGTGCCCGCAGGAGATCTGAATCCCCAGAGATTGGATGAGTATTCAACTTCAATGCATTACAGCTCGAGAATTCAATTGTTATCCCAACCAGTTGATATCAATTTAATTCCTAAGAGTTATGTACTTGTTTTGACTATCTAGTGTAGAAGTTGTAACCAAGTTCACTTACGAAACGGTCTAAATGAATGATATACTGAACGTATGTCCTCTTGATATATGTAACTCTTCGTAACTGAATGAATATATATCTTTTGTATTCTGATAACCCTCACGATAAGATCTGTTAGGTTTATATGCACATTCTATGTATTAATAAATGTATCCTCGCGTATTAGTACCAGTGTGTGTGTGCGTTGTTTGAGTTATATCGCATGGTTGGATTCTAAAAGCCATTAAAAGAATCATTTTGTGATTTACGGCTACAATTAATAATTGTCCCCGTAAATGCCCAAACCTTACAGAACTGGTGCCTTCAGAGAGCACATTCACATCTGTTTTGTTCGACTAAACAGGCTCACCCCTCTCTTATTTTTATTTATTGTTGTTCCTGTTTTTTTTTCTGTAAAGGGCTTTGAGAAGCCACCTTAAAAGGCACTATATCAAATAAAGTTTATTATTCTAATATTTATTATATGTGTATGTGAGTGTGTGCGTGCGCGCACGCTCATGTTGGTCATTGAGAATTTCTGGGGCTCCTATGAGAAGATGGCTTGTAGGTGGTACTTGGATGCTTTGGTTTGATCAGGGGTGGTACTTGGTCCAAAAAGTTTGAGAACCATTGATCTAGGTAAAATGTGGAACACCTGGCTAGTGTTAACATTTCCAGTTTTAAAGAAAGGGGATGTTTGCCGAGATATAGTGGTCCTAGAACTAGTGATGAAAGCAATTGTAAGGTTTACTTTGTTATACCTTAGTTAATATAGTTCTAGGTAAATTATTATCAATCAATAGTACAGGCAACAAGGCAACAAAGGAAAAAGGAAGATAAAAGACAAGAGCTCCTTTTTCCAAATCCACCAAAAAGACAAGATTGGAGCTAAGAACTTTGTTTAGAGAGCTTGCTATTCTGTGGTTTTTAGGGAACTCTGACTTCCTGTGTAAAGAATCCCTCCGTAAAAAATGGCTTCTCCTGATTAATGTGTGCGGTTTTAGAGTTGGGCTGTATAATGCCCTACTATTAACCTTTTCACTTTTTCATTTGTAAACCAGATTTCCAAACACTATCACTTTTGAATTTTTCTGTAGCAGCACTGTTCTAGACATGCTTAAGGGATGCATGTGAGAACAGACATACTGCAAACTATTCAAATTCTGTTCACCTCCCCACTGATAGCTGATGTGTGGTGAGGGTACTGGCACACTATGGCTTCCATCTCATCATCCAGGTTAATGCTACACATTGCTGGTGGTGGAGGGGAGTCCCCATTACCTGTAAATCTGTTAAAAAAGTAAGTGTAGTGTCCAGAAAACACAATATAAGTGTAAGGAATTCTTAATATTTATACACAGCATCAATGTTTCATGGCCCCTACAGAACACTCTGAGGACTAATTGTTTGACGTACAGACACTCCCACAGAAGCCCTGTCATCTGGCACTGGGAGGCTGCATTCAAGTGTTATAGAACTCTTCAATCTAATTAAATGTTTTAATTGTATTTTTAAATCAAGGTATGTGATTAAGGGGAAAAACAGTGCCTGTTTCCCTAACAGATGCTGTTATGAATTATTTACACTATTGTTTGGAATGAGGTTAATTTTCGATATTGGTAATGTAAGACTGTGCATTGTGAGGGCTTTGCTGTGCATGTAAAAGGAATGTCCATCTCTTTTTAGATTGAAGAGCATGAATACTGAATTCAGTATGATTGAAGAAATCCATAATATAAAAATGTTTGCTTTAAAGTTATTAAATGTACTTGACTAAAGTACATTAAATGTTTAAAACTGTATGTTTGACTAAAACTGTTTGTTTCAAGGTTATCATTAATGATTAGAGCTGCATGTAACTACAGAATAAAGATGATGCATGAAAAATAAACTCCCAATATAAGTTGTAACCTGGTTGTTAAAAAAGGTTTTCTATAGAGATTTTCAGTAACAATTTGTATACATACATACACATACAGTACATTACCATAATGCAACATTTATTAAATTAAAAAAGTCGTACTTTTTCTATAATGGATTTATGTTATCATTTCTGATGCAAATGAAGTTTGTGAGCATTTCCACCTTAATTTGGCACAGGACCAGGAATAGAAACAGGCCAGGATGTGTCCCTCACTGACTTGAAATCTCAAGCACTGTTCCTGACTAAACCTATTGCACTACTACCAAGAATCCAAAAAGAGAAGTGGTTGTTGTTGGAGACTATTCCCCAAAGTTGCAGCTGTGATGTGCCCCAGAGACTGTGAGATGATCACAGATTGTTGTCTCCCTGAAGCCGAGGTGAATTATATAAAGTCAACAGGCCCTAGCAAGGAGAGGCAATGACCCAGATGTTTTTGATCATGATGTTTGTGCTCACATTTATATAAACTGCATAGAACAAAGTCAAGTAACAAAAAAAGAATGTGCAAATTAAGTTGTTTTGTCTGCAGACTTCAACTTTACCCACATAGACTCAGCAAAGCCTATAGGAATGTCAGCTGCAGTAACTGAAAGATTGTTACAGCTACAGTATTGTGACTATTGCAGTGTCTTTAAGAATCTAGATACAATACAATGGCAAACTCCTGGCTAGAGAAAACATTTGAAATTCTTAGTGCTTCAAAGTCAGGAAAGAATTACTGTATGTTGTTTACAGTACAGATACAGCCATTAAAAGTGCGCGGTACAGACATGTACCGGAGGTAATTGGCTACGGTGTCGCGCATTGTGACACACGATGACGCGCGGTACGTGATTGGTTGACCGACAGGTGCACCCGTGGTCCGTTGGTCTGTCGTAGAAAGATTTACAGTAAACGTCTTTACTGTGCCCGTTGTAGTATTGAATATTTATATGGAATTTTACCACTGAAGGGAAATCTTAGTAGCTGAGCATAAAAAGAATAGGAGCAGGGTTTAATCGTTTTTATTTTTTAAATACATTTTAGAAAAGTGTAATCTATACTAAAAAGCTGTATTTATTTAATACCACTCGATACTTATATTAATGGAGTTTAGTTGATACTGTTTAAACTTTTAATTATTTTAAATTGTATTACAGCATTGTACACATGCTTAAAAGAGGACAAAACACAAGCCTTCTTCAGGTGTGAGGGTCTTCTGCTCAGAATGAAACGCTAAAATGTAATGTAGGCTCTGAATGGGTTCAATTATGATTTGGGCTTGATTAAGGTCGCTGCCTTTCATCTAAAGTCCTGCTTGAATCTTTCTAAACTAAAAATTAGACACGAGAAGGGGCTCTGGGTTTGCGAGGGTGAACACCCCTTCTACCTTGCCCCAGTCCATGAGGACTGTATCCTGGGGTTGGACTGATTCAGCAGGTGGGTGGTTGCCTTGACTTGGGCCAGCGAGAGTTGGTGGGGCAGGGGAAATGAATCAGTTTCGCAGTGGGCGGGGCAGGAGGTGTCCAGGGTGTGTGGGTTGACCGGAGTGGGAAGCGGAGGTGGCAGAGGTGGGTGTCGCCTAGGCCTGTCGGAGCCACTGGTGTCGGGGCGAGCGTGCCAGAGCTGACTCCCAGTACGGTGAGATAAGCTTGCCCCTACCCGGGGTCTGTAATGCTGTAAAGTATGTGTTACAATATAAACATTTACTGTCCAACTTTAAATCAACAATTGATTTAAAGACGATCTGTCAAAGCGCAATGAAACCTTTACTTGATTCTTATGGACTCCCGGTCCCGCCAGGGATTAAAAAAAACATGGAATCGCGTATCTAAAGAAATAACAGTATACAGTAACTATGTTCATGCACAAACAGTAGCATGTTACATTATTAATTTGGGTGTCTCCTCTTGCCAGAAAGTGCTAAATTGCATTTTGAGTGCAGTTTTGGACTTTTTTTTAAATTACAACCCATAAATAAGCTGATGCTGTTTAGACTTTTAATTATTTTAAACTATTACAGCAGCACAATGTGCTTTTTCATGCAGATGGCTGGTGGCATGTTCCATAAGAGTACGGTAATTAAAAACCATTAATACTTTTGTTGGAGTTTAAATAAAGTTGATGTTTTATCTAGGGGAGTTCTTAACTGTGAAAACATGTGTCTGTCTTTCCGTGGGGAAACCTTATCGCTCCCCCTTTACTCTCACCATCTGATTAAGAATGAATAAAAGCGTTGTATTTTTGTCTGGGTGCTGACAAAGTAAGCACTCTCTCTCTCCGCTGGCATTTGTAATCATTTTTATTTTTAAATACATTTTAGCAAAGTCATGTATTTTAAAAATTAATTAAAAAGATTTCTATATTTATATCTTTATTTAGTGATTTCATTAGTGACAAAGGCTAAACTTTCTTGGAAAAATGTCTTTTATGTAAACCATGTTTGCCATTAATTCATTTAGGGCTTACTGACAGAATTGCTGTTTTTTATGCATGCCAAACAATTTCGGTGCCGTCGTCTCCACTTTAAAGGTACCCCCGTGCTGGAAGAATTTTACCTCAGAACGTTTGCCCAGCGTACTAATATAGGCACATCCCGGAATTTTGACTTCACTGTTTAATGAAGAAATTTTAAAGACTACTTAGCGTAGATAAAAAATCTTGGATTCCCATGGACAGTATCTTATACACATACTGTATCTTGTTCTGTTGTCTTTGTTGATCTCTTGAGGATCCTTGTGATATTTTGAGCTCTTGTTGAATGATAAAAGTGTCGCAGTTTAAATAATTTTCGTTGTTAGAAATTATGAAACTCTCTGTTAAAAGCAAGGGAATTTTTCTATCTGTTATAGTAAAAGAAAATGCCCGACGAACTAGGGATTGAACAGTTTTTCAGTGTTTGTACAATCGATGGAAATGTTCAAATAAATGTGCTGAAGAAATAAAAAAGTTATTCCTTTATCATGTTGGCTAGCTAATGTCCCATCCTTGTTAGTTAGATCAACGAAATGCTGTGGTGGGTGTTACTTTTTGTCAATGAAAAAATAAAGTCTTTTCATTTAAAATGACGGTTGCAAATAGTATGGACCAGCGTAATACTTTGAGTTTTACTGGTGGAGCTCATACAGCTGTGTCTGGAAATCTTGGTCAAATATTCGGCTATTGTGTATTGTCTGTTTAGGGTTCTGTGGCATTACACATGGCTGGGCAGCTTGTTCCCCCCTCCTGCTGAAGACTCGACCACTTGAAAATACCTGTGAAACCAGTTTAATTCGTCACAGCCAGCACTCCTGCAGAGAGTGATGAAAAACACAAGACTTTGGTGCTTAAAATGTTTAGGGAGAAATTGGTGTGTGACTTGCGGAGTTAAAAGCTGCCTTTATTTTATTTCTTTCTGTCACCACCTGGCAGCGAGCTCTCCCGTGCCCCGACCAGAGAGAGAGACACGACAAGCCCTGCTAATAAAGCACCTTGAATTGAATTTAATTGAGAGGGGGGGCGAGAGAGAATGACTGTGCTACCACTGCCAGCGGGGAGAAATAGAGAGAGGTGCACTTCCTACTGCACTGTGACAGATACTCTGGGATTAGAGAAACAACTGCCAGAATCACAACGGGTCCCAATCCTACTGGGAGAGGGAGGAGGGTACTTAGTTGAACTGGCAGCCCAGTATGTGATCTCCTGTCACAGCCTGAGGAACAGTGAGCCTGTCTCCCAATAATGCTCCTTCTGTCTACATTATATGTAAATATTCTATAATATGTGATTGTTGTAAATGTCTGTAATACAGATGCAGCCATTCAAAATGCGCGGGCGATACCGCATTATTTTGCGGTGCGCTTTACGCAGTCTACCGCGAGTTACCGGTAAATACCGCTAATTACCGTAAATTCTCCTATAATACCGCAAGCAAAATAATAGTATCCAGAATTTCCGCAAGGTGGAGCTAATAAAGCTCAACCTCTCATGTTTGAGCTGTCGCCATCAAAGTCTTTAACGAAGATATTACTAATAGTATTGATAATGAATGACCTTGGACAAGCTGTAAACTCAAAGTATTGCCCTGGTCCACATTCTTTTTTTCATTGACTGTCTTTGTAAAAGTAACACCACAGCATTTCGCAATCACGCATTTGTTTCCAATCATGCAAAGTACAGTAATTTTTGAGAATCGATTCACCATGCCTTTCACATGCTCATAAAAGAGATTGATTTAGGAACATAAACATATTACCGTATGCAAACTGTACTGTATACAGTATGTATATGTATATTTAATGTCTTAACTGTGCCCGTTTAAGTATTGAATATTTATATGGAATTTTACCACTGAAGGGAAATCTTAGTACCTGAACATAAAAATCGAAGTCTTTAACTAACGTGATACCGGAGTCAACAAGCATACTTTTAGAATTTGATTAAAAGGGAATATAATATGGAATCGCGTATATTCATGTACTGTCTGGCGAAATAAACTGAAGAGGTTAGTTAATGCGACACGGAATTACTTTCCACCCCCTCTACATTCTCAGAGTAGAACAGACTAACCTTCTAATGAAAGACGGTCCAACCACCACGGACAGGAAAAGTGCCCACAGGCACTTAAACTTAATATGGTCAGTAACAGTAAACAGTAACATGGTCAGAAGGAGCACGTACAAACGTTTCCGAAATAACCACATGTAAGACTCTGATGCTTAAAATGTTTAGGGAGAAAGTGGAATACTGGTGTGTATTTTTTCTTTGAACTACCAATACCAGCCATATACAGTCTGTAACGTAGGGATTTCTATATGTCTTTATTTAGTGGTTACATTAGTGACAAAGGCTAAACTTTTAGCTTCAGTAACGCGTACATATCTCCCCTTTTTATAAAATGACATGGTTGAAAACTGTTCCAGAGCCACTGTTGTTTCATCAGTGAAAAGTACATCATGAAATGCCTCTCCCTGTTCAATCCACTGGAAAAAAGAAAAGGAGCATTAAGCGTCTGATGGTCATAAACGATATTCATTTAGGAACAGCATCAGAGATATGTTTTTAACTGCACTGCATCGGAGAGAATACCATAGTGTGTTTTTTTTTTTTACTCCCTGGAGGAAACTGGCTTCCATAAGAATCAGTATGGCTCAGAGATTAAATATAACTTCACTTGCACCAAACAAATGTATATTTCTAAATATCACAACATGATCGAATTTAAGTCATTTTAATAACAATGAATAGTCACCTAGGCGTTCCAATATAAACATTTATATTGATTTAAATCGCGATTTGATTTAAATCGCAAAAGCGGGTTTAAATATATGTGTTTTTTGATTCACAATCAGACAAATGCGACATAAATTGATATATTTGTCTTCTAAGTATCTTAATAAACTTTCAGCATAGCTTTCTCACTGTTTAGATTTATTTTTCTTGGGATCTTGGGATCAAACGTGGAAAGATTAGATTGCAATCGTTTTTATTTTTTAAATACATTTTAGAAAAGTGTAATCTATACTAAAAAGCTGTACACCACCTGATACATTTTGTGATACTTTCGGGTTCGAATAGGACAGACACAAGAACTCAGACTTGCGTAGTTAAAGCAAGTTAAAGCTTTGATTTTATGTATCACCTTTAAAAGTGGCATCTCAAAGCAAAGTAAATACCCAACACTGATTGTACCCATCTGTCATGCTAATAAAGCACCTTGCATTGAATTGAGAGAGAGAGATTTAAACTGCGACACTTATCATTCAACCAGAGCTCGAAATATCACAAGGATCTCAAGAGCACAGCAAAGACTGTATTAAAAGTATACTAGTGACAAACTAGTATTCTTTAGATCTTTTTTTCTGAACCGGGGAAAAACTGATCATGTTTCTCTATAACAATAATAAAAAACATTATTTTACATATCACCTTTATGTGATATCACCTTAAGGACAGCACATACAAGGGTTAATTGCACAATGGACCGCGCAAAGAAATGTAAAATAGTCTTCTTTAGGTGTGAGGGCAGGAGTGGATCGCAGAAGGCATAATCAGTAAATTAGGAAAACAAAGAACAGGACAGGTGAGACGTTTATCCAGAGAGCGAGTGATCAGAAAAAGGAACAGCTGTTACGCCCAGGTTTTACGCTCTCTCTCTGCTGAATGAATAAAAGCATTTTATTAAAAATGCGTTTGCGTTTGTCTGGGTATTTACTTTGTAATCTGTGGTTTACATCTACTGTATTGCTTTGAGATGCCACTTTTAAAGGTGATATGTAAAATCAAGTTTTTTATTATTGTTATAGAGAAACATGATCAGATTTTCCCTGGTTCAGAAAAAAGCCGATTAAAATCTTTCCACTTGTATGTCATCGGAAAATACAAGAAGTTTCTGCTTTGTGTAAGGATGGTATCAAAAAGTAATCTAAGTGGTGAGAAAGCTGTGCTCCTCAAAGCGCTTTACAGGATAAAAACAATAAGAACAATAGTGTTAGGCTGGGCAAACGATTTTTTAATAGAAATACAAAATGAGATATAATGATGTGTTCCGGCTTAGACATTAACGAGTACAACCCCCCTCTCTGCGGGAGTGCTGGCTGTGACGAATTAAACTGGTTACACAGGTATTTTCAAAGTAGAAGGGGGCGAGATTTCCAGCGAAAGACACCTCCCCCCTCCAAAACCAAGGCGTGCAGTACTTACTGGTTAAGAAAGCTAGGCTCCTCAATGAAATCACTTTAACATGCTAATGCGTTGGTTTAACAGTCCGGGCGTGGCAAGCTTCTAATGTCAACTCGACTCGATTGGAAGACAATGAACATATTCTAGCCCTAAATGAATTAATAGCAAACATGGTTTACATAAAATACATTTTTCCAAGAAAGTTTATAATAATACGATCTATAGTTGAAATCTGAGCCTAAATAAAAAGAAAAAGCATTTTCAGAGAGCAATTACGCTGTGTTTATGTAGAAAAAGTGATTAGGTTTATGAGCAATCTAATTACTTATTCGTTTAAAACGCTATATAAAATAAAGTTTTATTATTAATTTGCTGGACAGAGCGGTGAACATTATTATGCATAAGACAAAGATAACGATCCTGATCAGTTTAGAAATCTGTGTACGCTGTAAGGTTTTTACTTCTTAAACTTTTAAAATACACGTTTCGAATAGAAAGAAATCCTCTTCCTGGTACAGTATGTACGTATAGCAAACCAGCACGTCTTTTTTCTCCAATCAGAGGGGTGTCAGGTGGTGTCAGCCAATCACCATTCTGAAGCCCTACCATAATCTCTGGTATGGGGAGACCCCAGAATTCTGTTCCATAGTTTAGACAGATGATAGATACTTTTATTGATCCCGTGAGGGAAATAAAGTAAATAATTTTCTTTTTAGGAAATTATTAAACGCTCGGTTAAAAGCAAAGGATATTGTCTGTTATAGTGGACATAAAAACAAGAGTTCGCTGGCATTATATACTAGAAGACACAGACTGGCGCCTGACCGGGAGAATGCCCGCAGCGTAAAAGAAAATGCCTGATGAACTAGGGATTGGACAGTTTCCAAGTGCTTGTACAATCAATGGAAATGTTCAAATAAATGTGCAAAAGAAATAAACAAAATAATCATTTATTTCTTTATCATATTGGCTAGCTAATGTCCTCTCTTTGCTAGTTAGTGGCTGTGTTTCTGCGTTGGGTAGCAACAGGTGACTGTTCTCAGGCAGAAGATGTAAACAGCTTAATTTTTGAGTCAAATATTTTTTTTAATTAAAATTCATTCTATACAGCAATCGCATATTTGGGTACCGTTTCATAAAACTTTCATGCTTAAAATGTTTAGGGAGAAATGGAAGACTGGTGTGTATTTTTTCTTTAAACTACCAAGACCAGCCATACACAGTACAGTTTACGTACATACAGTAATGTTTATGTTCCTAAATTAATATCGTTTATGACCTTCAGATGCTTTATGCTCCTCTTCTTTTTATGCTCAGCTACTAAAATTTCCCTTTAGTGGTAAAATTCCATATAAATATTCAAAACTAAAATGTGCACAGTAAAGACATTAAATGATTAAATCTTTTCACTACCAACCAAATGCACCACAAGTGCCCCTGTCGGTCATTTTGGCCAGCCAATCACTTACAATCGCTGTGGGTAGGTTACCTTACCGCGGGTTTGTACCGCGCATTTTGAATGGCTGCATCTGTATGTCCGTAGATTAATATTGCTATTCTATTTTTTCAAAGAAATGTTTGTTAAAAGAAAAGTCGCGGCACATATACCAGGAGGCTTCTGGGGAAGTCACATGAAGAGAGGCGAAACAGCCCTACACAGCCCTGTCGCAGTACACTAATATAATTATATCATTATTAATTTCTTTAGATACGCGATTCCATATTATATGAGCAGAAAAGCTTAAAACTATCACTTTTTATACACGTTATTTCACATGTAAGTTAAAGACTTCGATGCTTAAAATGTTTAGGGAGAAATGGAATACTGGTGTGTATTTTTTTTTAAAGTACTGAGACCAGCCATGTACTGTAATACTGTATGTTTATGTTCCAAAATTAATATAATTTATGGCCTTCACATGCGTTATGCTCCTATTCTTTTTATGCTCAGCTACTAAGATTTCCCTTCAGTGGTAAAATTCTATATAAATATTCAATACTAAAACAGGCACAGTAAAGACATTTAAATCTTTCTATGACCAGCCAACGCACCACGAGTGCCCCTGTCGGTCAACCAGTCATATACTGCTGTATTTTGCGTCATCACTCATCACAATGCGTGAGGCCGTAGCCAATTACCCCCGGTACGTGTCTGTGCCGCGCACTTTGAATGGCTGCATCTGTATTTCATATTAAATTGAAACTCGCATACTTCACTTGAACTTCACAAGGACTTTTAAGATTTTACGTTACTCTGCAGAATTACATTCTACCTTTAGAATTAACCTAAAGCCATTTATCACCAGAGGGAGAAAATATCTCATTCACATCTTCAGATCAGATCATTACTGTGAGTAGAGATAATTATTATAATGCTGGAAGCGTTGACAATCCTATCCAGGTAACTGAATCTTGTGCAGGCAAAATCATTACCATATTGCTGAAAAGCCCAGGCTATTGCGGAAGCTTCAGTGTTGTGTTGCTAG